>NC_133618.1:584601729-584751729 GCF_048593235.1 Sminthopsis crassicaudata | reverse complement strand
AATTATTGTGCCAATAATGGTTAGTCATATTTCTCTTATTATGGTTCATAATAAAAGGAGTAATGCCTTCAACAGAGAAAAATTCTTGCTTTTGAGGAGCTACACTCAATAAAGAAAAACAAAACAAAACAAAATACATTTGATCTGGGGTGAAAGGTGCTGTTAATGAAAGAGACTAAGGCAAGGTCCCCCAATTGGACAGAGAATAAAACATTATCCTTCTAAAATTTTTTATTGAACTGAAAGACATGTTTTATGAAGGGAGTGTGACCTTGGATTGCTAAGACTCTTCCTGACATCTCTCCACCCCTTATGTCTAAACCCATTTATGACTAAACATATAAAGTGTGAGTTATAAAGAAAGGATTGGGCTGTGTGAGCATGCTTGGTAACCATTTCAGGATGAGAATGATTCTAATTTTTCAAAGGAGTAAATGTTCCTCCTACAGTATTGAGTGTTACCAGAGAGGTTGACTTATCTATTTAGAAAGAGAAAGTGAAGCAAAGTTAGCTTCCATCCTTTGGAAGGAATAATAATAGTAATAGTAATAATAATAGCATTATATAGCACTTTTAAGGATTGGAAAGCATTTTATATTTGCTAATCTTCACAATGGCCTAAAAAAATAGGAACTATTATTGTAATCAATATTTTATTTGTGCATATTATATTTATTATTAAATACAATATATTATATCTATAATATATTATCCTATTATAAAGATATATATGCATATATATGTATATATATATATATATATGTATATATATATATATATATCACGAAGAGTTTTAGGCTTAAGTGAATGATACAGTGTCACATATTGGTATCTAAGACTGTCTTCTTGATTCCAAGTCACACACTCTATCCACTCCATCATCTATTTGCTTTATTTCTTATTTGTTATAACTAGATGCCTCACCTCAATGTCTTGATGATGAAGAAGGATTTGATTGTTTTTCTGTTACCAAAGGAAAAGTTTGTTCTGGACCAGTGCTTAACTATTTCTCTTCCTTTCATCTTTTGCTGTCTTCCATGTTTCTGCATATTGAAGGATCAATTGATTTCTACAAATGACTAAGCATCTTACTTTAGATTTTAAATTCCATGATGATTCTCCTGTTGATTTTCCGTGTTCATCAATCATGGAACATTATGATCTTTAAAGAACCAAAATTTTGGGTTATCTAAAGGGCAGGAGAGAGAGATATGTTCAGGTGAATGAAAGTAATCTACAGTATACTACTTTCATTAAAGTAATAGTATAAAAGTGTCATCAGAGAAATGTGTATGAAAAGGTGGTAAATTAGTCACATAGAAAGAATGAAGAACAAATGATGGATAGCTTGAATGATGTCCACAAAATGTTAAAATATCTTAAGAAAGTCCTTTGGAATATTTGAAAA
Source organism: Sminthopsis crassicaudata (assembly GCF_048593235.1). NCBI lineage: Eukaryota > Metazoa > Chordata > Mammalia > Dasyuromorphia > Dasyuridae > Sminthopsis > Sminthopsis crassicaudata. The sequence goes on along the minus strand of NC_133618.1, from coordinate 584,750,321 downwards.
ATTATCTCTAGATTTGATGGAAGACTGACCAATTTACAAAGGATATGTATTGGGATCTGTATTACATGGAATATCCATATTGATGAGATTATGGAACCAACAAAATATAAGAAGCATCAAAGATAAGGATAATAGTTTTATTATTCTTCATTCCCCCATCCCCCACTGCCTAGTGTAGAGTTATACAAATAGTAGAGGCTTAATAAGTATTTATTGCATTTAATTTTCTTATTCCTACATTCTTCCCTATAATACTTGTGAAAACGTACTCCTTTATGAAATTATACTTCATCTTTTAGTAAATATAGCTAGGTGGTATAAAGTATAGGACTTGGAATTAGGAAGTCCTAATTTCAAATTCTGATTTAGATACTTTTTAGCTATGTAATCATAAGCAAGTTATTTCACAAATCTGTGCCTCTGTTTCTTCATCTATAAAATGAGGATAATAACAGAATTGTTGTTAGAAAACTCAAAAGAATTATCAAAAGTAAAGTTCTTTGCAAACTTTAAAGTGCTACATAAATGTCATTGTTGTTGCTGTTGCTGTTGTTGTTTTAGAGCAAATATGGGAAGTGGTATACCCAGCAAGTTGTAGTGCTAAGAAATCTGAGTATTTGAGGTAGGAATAGATTTCTAAGCTCCCTCTCAGATCTATTATTTTTATGTCATTAAGAGCTTGGATGTTAACAGTAAAGATAATGAGCTCCTCTGGCTTAATATATCAAAGAGTAGAAAAAGAGCTATTTCTACCACTAATTCATGTACCAATTATAAACCAAAGGTTGAATATTTTAGTAATTAGGATATTTTGAGAAATATTCTGAGAAATGAGTTATATATGTGATGGCAATTCCCCAAAATGGTTCTATCTAAAACTACAGGATAATCCATAGTGGCCCAAGGCTATTAAAGATGGTGCAATTTTATACTTAGGTAAACAAAGAGAATTAGAATTTTATAAACATAGCAATCTATGCTTATCTCAAACACTCTTTATGAAATTATATGTGTAGGTTAGTTAAGGATAAATACAGGAATTGGTAGATTTTATTCATGAAATTGAGATCAAAAGGATAGCAATCCTCTGGTTGGGGGGGAGCAAAAAAGAGGGAAAAAGAACATTCATGATAACTTTAATATATATCTAAAAGGTTAAGCAAGTTATACATAATAGACTTACTGCTTCATATGCAATCATCTTTTTTTTTTCTTTTCTACTATGTCATGGAGATGTTGGTTTTATTTTTTAAGCTCAAAATAAAATAAACAAATAAATGGATAGCAAATATTTCAGATGGCAGACCAGAAATACATTAGACAACAGAATTAGGACTCACAGTGGACTGAAGATAAGATGAAATTTAATAAGGCTGCACATTAAGTTCTGCACTTTGGCTCTAAAACTCAACTCTACAAGTTCTGGATTGGGGAGTAAATGAAATTTCCTAATAATTAGAACTATCAAATTGGGAAATGGCTTCCCCAGAAAGTCATAAACCTTCCTTTCACTGGAGGTTTGCAAGCAAAAGATGTACAATCACTCTTCAGGGGCACTCTAGAGAAAATACTTGTTTAGGTGAGTATGGGATTTGGGTCCTTGTGAAGATCTTTCCAATCAAGGATTTTGAGAATTTTGTGAATTTCCTTAAAATCATAGGCTGCCCTCATCAATCATTCTACTGTTTCCCTCTGGATGGCCCTTTTCTTCTCTTTGGTAAAAGGGTTTTATTTTAACCAAAAGGCCTCAGGTAGTATTTGTTGCCACTTAGAGAACAATGAAAGTGGTGATGGTAGTGGTGGTGGGCATCCTCCATTTGAAGAAGATTCCATGCAAGTTGGGGGGTAAGTAAGGGGCTTGGAAGTGAATCTAGTTGAATGCAGTGGGCCACAAAAACAAGCATGCACCTGCAGAACAAGTAATTGAGATGAGCTAAATGAATTCTGTCAATCTTAACATTTGATTGCTTATCTCATCTTTAACTAGCTACCTTCCCCCACTTTGGATTTGTTGTGATCATGGTTTTTCCATAACTAATCAGTTATTAGTATTTATCGATTCTATATGCCCCACATCTCTTCCCTTATCTCCACTTTTCATGACTACCATCCTAATTTAGACCCTTATCTCTTTTCCTTTGCTCTACTATAATGGTTTCTCTTCTTTCAATATTTCTCCTCTTTACTCTATTTCTGACATAGGAATCAAATTAATATTCCTTAACTATAATTCTGATCATGTCACTCCCTTGTTTAAAAACCTTCAGTCACTTTTCATGTTTTCACAAAAAACAAATTCTTTAGTTAGGCCCTTTACAATTTGACTTTAAATTTACCATTCCATATATTTCTTACTGCCATCTAACTGGTGCAGTGGATAAAGAATTGAGTCTGGATTTAGAAAGATATGAGTTCAAATCCTGATTCAGATATTTACTAGTTATGTGACTAGATAAGTCACAAATTCTCTGTCTCAGTTTCCTCTTCTGCAAAATAAAGATAATAATTGTAGCTACCTCCCAGGGGTGTTTTGAGGATCAAATAAGATAAGAATCATAAAATGCTTAACACAATGCCTAGAGCACAGTAGGTGATATATAAATATTACTACTATACTATTTCTATGAATACAACTACTATACATAAACATGTTTTCCAACCAAGTAGCTTCCTTTCATCTCACAAACTTTTCAATCCATTTTCCATCTCTGTGCCTTTGTATAGATCATCTACATGTTCAGAATGCATGTCTTCTTTTCATATTTCACTTTTAATTCTTAGATTCCTTTAAGGTCCAGTTTGAGTGCTGCTTTTTTCATAGAAGAAGCCTTTCCTAAACTCCCTGATTATTAGTGTTCATTTTTTCTACATTGTACATATTTATCTGTATATATTAGACAAATACATAAGTTTTATCTGTCAGATAATTAGAATCTAAGCTATTATTAGAATGTGAACTCCTTGAGGGAAGGACCTATTTTTTATATATATATATATATTTTTTTTTACCAATGCACACATTGGAGGCTTTTACACATAGTAGGCAGTTAATAAATGCTTAATGAATTAATGAATGATCTTGACCCTGCTTCTATTTTAGCTATCACTTGCTATTACAAGCTTTTCCTCTTCATTACCTGTATTTCTTTTTAATGATCTTGGCTTCCCTTTATAGATGTTGTATATCTTTAGTTCTCCTTTGCTCCAATAGTTCCTTCCTGACTATGATCATGTTTGTTCTTTCCTGTCTCCAAACTAGGAACATACCCATTATTGGATGGAACTGGATTATCTTCAGTTCTTGTTTTTGTTCAGTTGTTTTCAATTGGGTTTGACTTTTCCTGACCCTATTTGGAGTTTTCTTGGCAGATATACTGGAGTGGTTTGTCATTTCCTTCTCTTGCTTATTTAGCATTAAGTAATTTGTCTTGGCTTACACAAATAGTAAGTATCTGAAGTTGGATTTGAACTCAGGAAGATAAGTTTACCTAACTCCAGGCTCAACACTCTGCCATTTAGGTGCCCTCAACCTGTGATGGGAACATTATAATTTCAATCAAGTCTCAGCTCGTCAGTAGGCTGGGCTAGAATATGTGTTTGCTTTTGTGTGGGCATTATACCCTCCCAAAGATTGTATTCAGAAATACCTGATCTAGAGACTAGGTCAGGTGACAATCAGGAATATAGTTTTGTAATAAAATGATATTTTTGGATATGGCTAATACAAGAATTTAAAAAAAATTGTTGATGCATATTAACACAAGGTATTTTCTTTTTAAAAAATTTGGGGTCAGGGAAAGAGGAAGGGAGAGAAAATTGATGTTCATTAATTGAAAAAAACAAGTTTAAAAATTTGGATTGGAGAAAGATGGAGTGAGGGTGGGGATAGAGAAAGATAGAGGGAGGAAGAAGGAAAATGAAAGTTATAAAGAGAGAAAAAAGAATATAGATGGCTGCTAATGCAGCTGGACATCTTCATAGGATAAATTAAGTAGTTCTATGGTATAATGTTCTCTTCTAAAATGCAATGTTCTCTTTTCTAAAATATTATCATTCTCTGAGAGCAGATTTCTTGGGGAACTTCTGGAGGCAGCCTTAGTTTCAGTTCAGTTCAATAATCCCAAATGCAGCCAGGAGTTAAAGTCCAGATCCTTTATTTTCTCCTTCAAAGTCTTGTCTCTTTTCCTGGGGCCCAGTTAGCTTTCTTAGAGGCCTATCTCTCCCCTTGGTTCCAAGAGCTCTCTCCAAATGTCTCCAGCCAGCACAAAGGTAGAAGTGGGAATAAAACTGACTCTGCCTCTAAGAGTGGACTTCTGGGTTCCTGTGGGTTTGTGGGAGCTCCTCCTTATATATTCTCTCTTAAAGGTGTGAACTCTAATAAGTATTAAGTACATAATCACTTAGCACCTTGTTTCAAGTTCTGGCCCATAACACTATGGAATGAAAAGGTTTTCTAATTTTACTGCTCTTCTGGGTCAACTACTTGATTACAGTTTTTAAAAAAAAAATCTCCTTCTATGGAAATTCCCTTGTAATGTACATCACAATCTCTTGACACTGATGGAAGATTGTCTTTCAGCTTATGCCCTACCTCAGAGAACATAGGATGATAGATTTGGGGTTGGGGAGGTATCTTAGAGATTATTGAATATGAACCCAACATTTTATAATTAACTGAAAGAGGTGAAGTGCCTTGTTGAGAGTATCTGTAGTGGAATTTGAATCCAGATCTTTCTTGACTCCACGAGCTTTTTCAACTATCTACTATGTCATGATGATGGAAATCTAACTGCTAACAAACAATGAAGGAACTTGATCCTTTGACAACAATCAATGGATCTGTGAAGATTAAGATTAATGGATCTTTGGAGGGACGGCTCCACTATAGATGGCTAGCCAAGGCAGCTAATCAGACCTAATAGAATGAATTACAGAGAGTTTCCTGTGAGTTGGTAAGAATACATCTGGCACAGATTCTCATGAAATAGAGAATTTGTTTTTATTTGTCTCATGATAGATCTGCTTTTATTTTTTCATCATTGGAAGGGAAGTGGGAGGAAGAGAAAAAAATAACATTTAATTGAAACAACAGTTATAAAAGAAACATTGGTAATGGAATCAGATCTGGGTTCAAATTATATATCTGACATAGATTTTATGATTTTGAGGAATACATAGGATGTGAGTTCCCTTTTGGTTCTAAGTATTTGAGGCTACAGTTTGGTAATCAGGCTCTGGTGCTATCAATGAACAGTATCCATCACTTCTGCTCTAGGTAAGTGGCATAGTGGATAGGGTGCTGGGCCTGGAGTCAAGATGTCTCCTCAGCCCCAATCACCTGTGCAAGTTATATTGCCACTTCCCTCACTCCACAGATCTCTCCTGGAGCTCTTTGAGAGGGTCAGCAACAAGACTCATACAGACAGATTCTACCGGTTATCATCCAAAAAAGATAAGTCTTCTTATGGAGTAAGAGGTTGTGTTGAATGGAATGCTCTGTCTCTTATCAGCTAGGCAATGCAGTGGATAGAGCACTAGGCCTGGAATCAGGAAGACTTGAATTCAATTTTGACCTCAGACATTTGCTAGCTGTGTAATTTGAACATATCACTTAACCCTGTCTTCCTCAGTTTCCTCATCTATAAAATGAACTGAAGAAGGAAATGGCAAACCACTCCCATATCTTTGCCAAGGAAACCCCAAAGAAATTATGAAAGGTTGGACGTGGCTGAAAAGTAAGTAAAAAAAATCTCTTATCAAGAATATATGTCCCTTCCTCTTCCTTCCAGGAGACATAAGGAGAGTATTTAGATGAACTGCATGTCAGGACACAAGGCACTCTGTAATATCACTTGGAAATTGCCAAACAGCTTGATCTATATGATACCTTTCAAGTATCAAATACACTTATAAGTGATCAACAACCATAGAGCTTAATAGAGCTCCTAAATAATAGGAGACTAGGATGTATGTAAGTACTAGGAAATTCTTGATGGATAGACTAGTGGATAAAGCTGTAGAGTTCTTCCCTATCATCTAGATATTAAACTTGATAATTGACAATGCCTCACTTCATTTTGCATTCACCTAATATTTCTATTTTTTTCTAAATGTTTTTGTTTGTTAGAAAGTAGAGAAATTACATAAATATTAATTATATATTCATACATTTGTACATATAGTTTGTAAATATAAAGAGGATTATGAATGAAACAAATCTATTATGTATAGATGATTTATCTTTATGTATATATTAAAGTTATCATGACAGAGACACTACCTTGCTTATCTTTCTCCTTCTGAACTTTCTTCTTTTCTCTTTTATATATTTTTAAATGTTTCATTGACATTCTTTTCTTTCTTTTCTATTTTAAATCCCCATCACTCTTTCTCTCCTTCAAATCTCCTCTTCACTAAAATAAAATAAAAACCCTTCCCTTGAAACAAACAAAAGGAATTCACATATTGGTTAAATGGGAAAATGAATGTTTCATTCTGCACCCTACTATTCCTTGTCTGCCAAGAGGTGAGATACATGCTTCATCATTAGTCTTTTGGAGTTGTTAATCATCATTACACCAATATGAAATCTTCCACAATTTTCCATTAAAATCTTGTAGTATTATATACATTGTTCTGGTTCTCCTCATGTCATTCAGCATCTCATATTCTGAAATAATGGAAGAGTTTTGCTCTGAAATTGCTGGGAGATTTCAAATCCTGGGGATACCAAGATTGGGGAAGAATGTTCTTCACCTGTGTTGAAATTTGATCTGAGCAGAACTAGTAGAATTAATATAGGTAGGGATTGTGGCTACAAGGAAGCAGATTTTTCTTTCTAATCTTTTTAGGAAAATCATCATCTATTAGGATCTCCGCTCTTCAATTTTTCTCCAACATGTGCTACTTTCTCCCTCACCCTAATCAGCTTGTGGCATAAAACTGAATTGATTTGTTTTTGTAAAGAAGATGAGTTCTTTGCTTTCCTCATACTTTATTAAGTAGTGTTGGCTTGTCTGGCATTTTCAAAATTAGGAAGCATTTGCTTTGGCCATGGCTAATTTAAAAAAAATTTGGGGGGGAAGTTAAAGCTGGACCATTAGTGCCTCAACCTTATTATTGTTTTGTTTATCAAGAAAGATATTTAAGAGTGTGTGGGCTGCTGATGAGTTAGACATAAATGTCACGTCTGGCTGCTTATATTGTATATGCTTGCATGGAATTAAAAATTGTCAAGGAGCCTCAAAGATAATATCATATCCTATATCAAATAAGGAGTAAAAATCCACCACATATTATTAATGTTATAAGTGCACTATTTACCCCTTAAAATAAATATGGATTTTTATGCAAGATAACGTTTTGTTTTATTATCAAAAGGTTTTGTGGTTAGTTTTCTGGCAGTTGATATATCTTATGCAAATAATAAATTCATTCTCTTCATTTGAGTGCCTTCTGAATGATGTGCATATTGATGGAAGGGCTTAGGGAAATGAACCAGAATTCTAGTGCCTTCCACTACTCCCTCCTAACCAGGGAGAGAAAACTATATTCCAGTTACTCCTTTGCTCATGGTAACTTTGCTTTGGTAACTCCCTATGTATCCTGCAGCTATTTTGTTTGGGCATCAAGCCCCTCCACAATAAGCCCAAATGCTATATATTTCAAGATTTATCTTCCACCATTCTCTAAAATGGACTATCTTCTTCATTGGATTATTCATCAGGCCTTCAACAAAAAGTAATATGTTTTAGGCCAAATGTAGTTCCACTGTCATCAATGATGAAAAGAGATTTCTTTAGAAATATTGGCATATTTGTTATATTTTTTTCACCTTTTTTGGCTGTACAGTTTTCTCTGTAAGAGTTCTTGGGATGATCTAACTTAATTCAACCAGTACTGAAATCGCTTAATTGTAATGTGATCTAGCCCACACCTCTCTATCTTGTCTACAAGGATAGTGGAAAAAACTTTGTCAGATACTTGGTAAAATGCAAGTCAACTATTAATAAAAGATTTGAACAAGTGATGATAAATCAGAGACACTTTTGTCTAATTTGATAAATGTCTGAATCAACAGCTTGAGTTGGAGCTATAAAGTCATTCAGAGTTGCTTCTTGCTCTTTTTGGGTGCTGATTTTTTCTTTTGCTTCAGTTAAAAGTTGTTCTAATTACACTCAAGACATTAATTCTGGAATGACTTCCCCATTGGTTACTAGTCCTTTCCTGTGGTTTAAGTTATTGTCTGTTTTATTTTTGCTATTTAGTCATCAGTACTTCCAACACTATTCAGTTCTTCTTGAAGAAAAAAAAATAATGAATAGTTTTGAAGCTTCTTTGGCCTCTTTTATTTCTTGATCTTGAATTATGTTTTGCAGAATAATTTTTATTCTTCTCCGTGCCTTTGCATTGAAGCCAGTGTTAAAGCATTTGTTTACTTGATGTATAGGATCTTGTCATGTTCTTAATAGAATTTCTTTACTTTGGGCAATGCAATAGACATTGTTAACTTAAGTTGCAATTATCTTCATTGTGATCTTGCTTATGCTCATTATGAGCATTGCAGATGACCAAGTATCCCATAAAAACTTGTGGTATTTTAGAACATTATGAAAACAACTCAATTAAATTCAACAAACATTTATTAAGTTCCTGTTAAGGTCACATACTTAATACAAAAACAAAACCCAAATGGTCTCTTCTCTCAAGGAGTTTACCTTCTACTGAAGGAATATAAAAATATTTTAAAATTACTTGGAGATTTTAGGAAGGAGAGAATTCTAATAGCTAGGGGAAACAGGACTTCAAAGGAAATTGTACCTTAGCTAGTTGCTTAATGGAAGATTTCCGAAGATGGAAGAGGGGATGCTAAGTTTAGGGAATGGCTAGTAAATCTGCTTTACTGAAATGTAGAGTGTGTGCATAAGGACATTATTAAATACATCTAAAACCATAGTAGTCTGTACTTATATTGCATTGTGGGTGACTTGCATCTTATTCAATGACATGACACTGATCTACGTGCTGTTACTCAAATAAGTAATTACATCTTTCAACTACATTTTCTTTTCTTTTTTTAAATTTAAAATTTTCTTCACTTTTTTCTGGTTATACTTATACATTCATTTTTACAAAAGCACATTTTCTTATGAATCATGTTGGGAGAGAAAAATCAGAACAAAAGGGAAAACCATGAGAGAAAAAAAAAAGAAAAAGGGGGAAAAGGGAACATAGAATGGATTGATTTACATGCAATGTTCATAGGTCTCTCTTTGGATATATATGGCATTTTCTGTCCAAAGTTTATTGGCCTTGCCTTGAATCACTGAACTGCTGAGAACCAAGCCTTTTGCAAAATCTTTCTGTTATTGTGTACAATGTGTTCCTGTTTCTGCTAGTTTTGCTCAGCATCAATTCCTGCAAATCTTTCCAGGCTTTCTAAAATTAGCTTGTTCATCATTTTTATATAACAACAATATTTCATTAGATTCATATACCATAACTTATTCAGCAATTTCTCAATTGATGTACATTTTCTCATTTTCCAATTCTTTGTCACCACAAAAAAAGCTACAACTATTTTTGCACATGTGTGTTCTTTTTCCTCTTTTATGATTTCTTTGCGATATAGACCTAGTAGAGACACTGCTGGGTCAAAGAGTATGCACAGTTTTGTAGCACTTTGGGCATAGTTCCAAACTGCTCTTAAGAATATGTGGATTATTTCACAACTCCACCAGCAATGCGTTAGTATCCCAGTTTTCCTATATCCCCTCCAACACTTATCATTATCTTTTCCTGTCATCTTAGCCAATCTGAAAGGTATGAGGTAGTACCTCAGAGCTTGCAAACTGCAGACATTTTCACTGGCTATTTCTCATACCTGAAACACTCTCCCTCCTCATTTCTACCTCTTGTCTTCTTTCAATTGCCAGCTAAAATCCCACTTTGTATAGGAAGTATTTTGTGGCTCACCTTAATTCTAATGCCAGTTCTCTGTTGACTATTTCCAACTTATTATCTATCTATATCTACATACCTTGCATGTACATAGTTGCTTGCGAGTTGTCTCCCCAATTCTATTGTAAGCTCTTTGAGATCAGTGATCGCCTTTTGCCTTTCTTTTTATCCCCTTAGGATAGTATAGTTCCTGGCATATAGTAGCCACTTAATAAATATTTATTGTCCAGGTGACTTTTAAATGCCAGATTTAATTTTTATTTTTTTCTGGATACAATCTGAAAGTACCAACATTTTTGAACTAAGGAAATGACATGGTCAGACCTGTATTTTGAATATGTTAGTTTGGCAACTATAAAAATAATGGGGAAAAGATAGTATCTGAGAGGATATGTAAGGGTTATTAGAGTAGTAACTTTGTGATCAGAATCTTAAGTAGGTGGTGCTCATACATGCAAAGAGAAGTGCATGGATTGAAATTTGTTACTGGAATTAAACTGGTAACTGATTTTTGGTAACTGATTGATATAAATTTTGGGGAAAGAGAAGAGTCACAGTTGACAAGTTAAAATGAACCTGGATGACTAGCATTATGGTAGAAAAGTTTGAAGAAGGGAATTGTTTAATTAGTTAATTAAAAAGGGAAAGGTTTAAGGAGAAAAATGTTGAGTTCTGCTTTGAACATATTGGACTATATATATCCGAGAGACATCCAAATAGAGATGTCTAGGAAGAAATTTGTGATTGATTCAATTCACAACAGAGTGATTAGGGCTAATCATATATGTACATCTGAAATATAGATATAGAGTAATAATGACAACAAATATTTATGTAGCACTTTAAAGTTTGCAAAATGCTTAACATACCTTATCTTACCATGGCTATTATATTCCCATTTTATTGATGAGTAAATTAAAGCTGAGAAAAGTTTAAGTAATTTGCTTAGGATTACAAAACTAGTAAGTGTTTGAGGCAAGCTTCAGAGCCAGGTCTTCTTCTAAGTTCCATTCTTTATCCTCTTGCTATATTGTTTCTTAAGCACAATCTGTGTAGAGATAATGGTGAAATTCATGCAAGCCAATGAGGTCATAGACATATTAAATAAGAATTAACTGAATTAAATAAAATCAAGAAATAAAAATAAATTAAATCAGATTAATTGAATAAGAAAAAAAGACTTATAGACAGAGACAGAGGATACACTATTGTTTAAGGGGAGGTAGATGGATGATAATCCATGAAAGAATATTGAGGATGAATGGTCAGAGTGAACAGAGAGAGAACTTATTGCATAAACCAAATGGGAAGAGAACATCTAGGACAAAAGAATATTTGATCAGTATCAAAGGAGTCATGGAAATTCATACAGATAAGAAAAATGAAAACCTGGGGGCAAGCAGAGAATTCTATTTAGATGTTTGGGTCAATAAATAATTAGTGCTTCAATTTCTTAGGCTTTCTTGATATCAGGTTTGGTAGTCTCCATTTAGCCTTAGCCAAGGATGATGCGGAAACAAAAGACAATTTACCCAAGAAAGAAACCTTTACTTCCCAATCTCTGAATACCTGTGTCTATCCTACTTCTTTTGCTGAGGTTTCAGATCACTGATGGATATGGAAGAATTGCCATAAAAGCAGGCCCTCTATTTGTTATCCTTCATTCACCTTTCCAAGGAGAACAACTTTTCTTTTCCTTTGAATTTTTTCTGCTTTTTGTAATAAGAATGTCAAGGTGGTACAGTCCAGTTGCTCAGTATTATATCATTCTGTTCTCATATTTGAAGTACCAACAACCACATTAGTGGTTATATATGATTCTAAAAAGATTATTTTTAGTTTCTTCTGCTCTTATTCCCACAAATCTACTATTCTCACTAAAGAAATGGAAAGGAGCACATTAAACTGAGGATCATTTTGTATTTTTCTTTGTTTCATTATGGGCTGCTTACTGATAAGGAATTTATCACCTAATGGCTAAGCTGCTGTGCCTGTGCCTTTCTATTCTTAGTTAGGCTGTTTATCTGACATAAAAATAGCAATGTACCTAAATGTAAGAGTAAAGTGATGCAATTATAGAATAAAAGACTCATTATCGGGAAGACCTGAATTTGAATCATACATCACATAATGGTTACCTGTGTAATTCTTGTCAAGTCACAGCCCTCCCCCTTTTTTATCTCACTATCTTTACCTATGACATGATGGGATTAGATTCAATGATTTCTAAAATTCATTTTTACTCTAAGTCTGTGATTCTATGAAGCAAAGAGCTGAAAAGAAAGAAGACTAGGGTTAAAAATAGATCCATTAATAAATGATTTACCTGTACACATTTGCTCATTGACTATGTTTTTATTTTATAACATGATAAAATGCAACCTAAAATAATTTTATTGGATTTTCCCCATCCTGCTATGGAAAGTAGACAACATATCTTAATGTTAATATTGAGGATTTTTTATATCCTTATATTTCTTTTAAGTTTTTCCAATTGTATTCATATATATTATGTCCTTTTAGCCTCACAAACAGCCCTATAATGATGTTATTGATGAAAACTAGGTAAGGAGTACCTAAATGAAATTAAGTTTAATTGAGATCTAGTGGCAGGTTCGGGGTACAAGGAGTCAAATAGAGCTCCCCTGCAGCCCCTTCAGTGTAAGGATACAGAGTTAAATGAGGTCTAGTAGAGGTGCAAGAGTCCTCTGTAAAGGAATTTATAGACCCGAAAACATAGATTGAAAAAAGAGGTTTATTGTGGGGTTTGGAAGTGAAGTTTAGTTAGTAAAGTTGAGGGTAGAGATAAAAGGGCACCAGACCTGGTAGGCAGAAATCCTTGACATGACCGGCATAAGGATGCCATGTTTGGGATCTCTGCAAAGAGTGGACTCCAGTTTGGCCCTTTTTATAATCTGAAGGGGCTTGTGGGTGAAGTCCCAGATTGGCTTCTGGCTTGAGTTCCAGCCAAGGTTAGAATTTGCTAGGTGGGGGTTGGGAAACCTGAGCAGATCATTAGAATGGGGGGCTGGGACAGCCCAAGTTGGCTCAGATCTGATGGGGGCTGGGAGAGCCCGGATATCTCCCTTTAGAATTCAAAAGGATGCTTTTGATCAGGATTTGTGAATCAAAGGTCCTAGCTTCTTCAGCCATGGGGGGTTGGGAATCAGAAAGGAATCTTAAAGGGACTATAACCCACATCATTATGACAAATATTAATACTCCATTTTAAATCTGAAGAAATTGATTCTGAGACTTTCTGTGTCTAGTTTCCATCTACTTAATCAATTAATGGCAGAAAATTCAGGCCTTCTAACTCTAAATTTAGGATTATATCTAAGAGTGTGTAGGAACTGTTTCATACCAGCTAGAGATTCCATTGTTAAATTTTCAATGTGAATATTGATACCTCAGAAATCAGCACATCCTACAAATTATGGCCTGATTTTTTTGTTTTCTTAATAATTTAAACTTCAAAAAGTGATGGAGAATTGCTAATAATGCAGATTAAGCTTCCTCCTCCCCCCAGAAAGCTAGTTATTATATATTTACTACCTGACTATTGCACATTCTCTTTCTCCTGTAACTTAATTCTGGAAGAGGCACTAGATTAGGATGGAACTTGAAGCAAATACATAAAATCTGCAAAGTAGCAAAACTAGATTTGGTATTTAAAAAAAGATTCTTAATACTTTGAGCTATCTCAAAATACAAAAGAACTGCTTTGGGAAATAGTAAGATACCTACTGTTGGATGTATTCAATTATCAATTGGATGACTACTCATAGGGTGTGATGTAAAAGTCATTCTTATTTAGATTTCATGGTAAACTAGATGGCTTCTCAGTTCCCTTTCAATTGTGAATTCTATTATTTGAATATATGTTTCCATGACTTAGATGTGTTCCTTGACATTATGTTACACTGCTAGGGAATTGGTATATTTTAACGATTGTATTACTTTCTACAAGTAATTATACCAAGTATTTGATTCTATTTCCTAGATAATAGACTAATTCTTTTTTTACTGCTGACGCCTAAGGTCTCAACATCTCATAGTTCTCATTGAAAACTACATGAAAAAAAAAAAAAAACATATTTATGGGTTTGTTCAATAGCTTTCTGACATGGTGATATATATTCATTTATTTGCCCTGCAGGTACTTTCTGAATTTCTTGGCCTATGTCTGTCTGGCCTGATGTAACATAGTATATATCCTGATTGTGGAATTTAATCAGTGTTCTTAAAGAATGTAAAGTCATTTGAAAACACTTAAGCTTGAAGCTTCATCTTAAACACCCCTTTATTGGATTTTGGAAGTTTGCTGAGCTCATTTTTTTTCTTTATCTGTCTTCTTCAGATCTAGAATATTTTATGATTAATTATATAAGCTATATTTCATGATTCAGTGAATTTGTAGTAACATTTTCTATGCATAATCATTTATCACCCAAATAGGAAAGCCTTCTTCTTTCTCTGATTTGTACTTTATCAATTGTATATCAAATCTTACTTGGGATTTTTCAAGTTTGAGAAACTCTGTTTATGAAATTTTATCTTCAATATCCATCCATTGTAGACATCAGATAAAATCTTTAAATCATTTGCACAGGTATTCATTTACCAAATGCCTTCTATGTATAATACAATACTAGCTGGCTTAGAGAATGTTGGACTTGAAATCAGGGAGACTAGAGCTCAAATTCTGTCTCAGATACTTGTTTGTTATGACTCAAAACAACTCACTTAACCTCTTAACCAACTTAACTAATCTCTAACTAAGTTAAGCCTCAGTTTTACTATTCTACAAAATGGAAACAATAGATTCCACTTCCCCAAATTATTATGAGAATCACATAAGATGGCATATGTAAAGTGTTCTGCAAATTTTAAAGTTCTCTTGAAATGATGAATTCCATCCATGATGATGATATTAACAATAAATAATCTTGGTTTTATAACTGTCTTCAAACAAGTTTATTTATTTATTTATTTTTTTGGGGGGGAATAGTGGACAGAGCATAGACATGGATTTGAAAGACCTAAATTTGAATATCAGCTTTGATAATTACTACTTGAATGGCCTCAGGCCAGTTCCCTTATTCCTGCATCTCAATTCCCTGTACAATGGAAGTAGTAATGTTTTTGACAACCCATGGGATCAAATACAACGATTTACATAAAGAATTCTGGGCCTAAGTCAGGAAGAACTCATATTCCTGAGTTCAAATATGTATATATTGATACTTACTAACAGTGTAATCCTAAGCAAGTCACTTAACCCTGTTTGTCTCAGTTTCCTTGTCTGTAAAATGAGCTGGAGAAGGAAACGGCAAACCACTTCAGTATCTTTGTCAAGAAAATCCCAAATGGGATCTTAAAGAGTTTAATATGACTGAAAATGACTGAACAAGAAAACTATTGTCCATTCTCTTTTGTACTTACTTCACAGAGTCTCTTAAGAGACTTGAAGGAAATACTATGTGTAAAGTACTTCACAATGTGTTGAGTACTATATAAATGTCAGTCATTATTATTCATATCAGGCAAAATACTGCTGAACAGCATTGGTCCTGTTGCCCATTCTTGAGGAATTTAGATTACAGTTTGAGAAATAGTATTTTACATATGGAGAAAAGTACAAAATGATTCTATTTGATTTAGCATATTATAATTTGTTAGGTATTAAAATGTCTGGTAGGATTGGCAAGTTTTCGAAGTATCAAGTTAATTTACAAGGTATACTGCTCATGTTACCTTTTCAACCTTTAAGGCCAGAATGAATGTTACAAATCACTCAGTGGAAATCCTTCCCCTTTAGAGGAGGAAGCATCAAAAACTTGCTTAAAGTGAGAGCCCTACTAAGTGGAAGAGCTGGTCTTTGCACTTCCAGGCAGTGCCCTTTGCACGCTGCTTTTGTGCCTACTATAGTTGGAGCTCCTAGTTATCAACGTTTTGACCATGACTTCTCTAAAAGGATGAGGTTCATTTGATGTTTAGGCTAAACTCCCTAAGTGGAATCAAGGAGCCTCTGGGATTTGTTGGGTCAAGGAATATGACAGGACCTTAAGTTGTTATTAGGTAAGCAGTTAAATGTTCAAACAGGAAACAGCAGGGGCCTGCTATTCCTTCTCTCTCTTGGCCAACATTGTGGGTAATGCAGTCCTACAAGCCAGCAGGAAGTAGCTAACCCTCCTGACACATCTCACAGTAAGAGGCCCATCAGAACTCTCTCCATGGCTGACCTTGTATGGGGATTCACTAACTAACCATTCATTCTAAAATAATTCCTGGCAGGAGGGACAAGAGCCTAAAGGGGGAAATTTTGAATCATTGAATGCTTCATACTTTCACAGACCTTCTTTGAGATATATTCCTGATTTGCCAAAATATAAAACATTTAATTCTTAGGGGACTTCAGGTGCCCACTATTAGAAGTAACAAAGCTTGATTTGCACCTGAAGTAGAGTAGCATGAACTAGGAAACAGTTAGTCAAATAAGTATTGATTAAATAGCTATTATGTGCTAGGTCTTGTGGTCATAAAAACAAAAATTGAAGAGTACCTATGCTAAGGGAACTTACATCTATCAGGGAAGAAAATATCCATACCTCTAAAGATAGAACATATAGATTTTGAGGTCTTTATTCTAAATCTCTCTTTCTCTCACACACACACACACACACACACACACACACACACACACACACACACACACACACACACACACACACACACACACACTAAAAAGTTGGGTTTCAACCACACTTCCTTTTGAGTGAAATCTGAGGAGTTGGGGAATTCATTACACCCCCCCAAATAATTTAGAATATGAAGAATTATCTTTTATTACCATAGCTAATGAGCCTCCACCAGGGTAATCCTCACTCCATTTATCAATTGATAATAACTACTCAGACAGATTTAATGAAGAATATTTACTAAGATGTCATGAAAAGAACAACTGGTTAAAAAAAAATCCTCAATTTCTCTTGCAACTCCCCCAGCAAAGTCTGTGACAAAATCTTTCACCAGTACATATGGTGTTCAGAGAAAACTGGACTCAAGATTAGTACATGTGATAAAGTGGTGGTAACTCACAGCTTCTGAAAGTCCTCTTACCAAAGTTCTCAAAATGTTCCTTTTAGGTAGAGTTTACTTTTTTTTTTTTTTTCTGCTGGATTCCTTGTAGAATCTTGAATCATTCTTTCTTCATCATATCAAATCTATTTTAGTCCACATTATAAATGTTGTTATCAGTTAACATACTCCCAGAGATGATATTAAAATTCAGATATAAAGGTAAATAATCCAAAATCATCTTCATCTTGGAAGCTTATAAAGTTCTCTTAGCAAAGGGTTGGGGAAGAGAACAAACCTAAACTGAAGAAATCTCCTTCCTGTTTCTAAGCAGTGCCTTCTTAGGAAGTTCACTCCATGGCTCACTGCTTGTTCAAATCTCTTGGTACATAGGACCATGTTACTAAGTACCTCATCCAAATGAAACTGACTTTTTTGATTGTACCTAGTTGAATTGTCTGATCCATTGAGTTTTCCCATATTGTTGAAAATTAGTTCTGAGTGACTGAATCAATAAGGATTAATTACTTTTATCTTAGGTAGAATAATCATTATACCTTTACTCTTATGCAAATATATATAAAATAAACATTTTTTGGTGTATATGTGGGAGTGAGAAGCACAAATAGTTGACAAGGAAAGCTCTCATAGAGGTCTTCTTGCGCTAAGCTTGTAATGAATCTAATGACTTTTAGAAGCATAAATGAGTAGTGCATTCCAAGTAATAGAATAGTGTATAAAAGCAGAGATTTTAAAAATGTAATGCCATATATGGGGAATTGAAAAAAGGTCAGTTTGACTGGACATTAGAGTAAATGAAAAGGAATGATACATGATGAACCTGCAAAATAACACTAAGATGTAGGAGAGATAATTCTAGCCTCTGTATAGAGCTTGGAATCTTGGGAAATTCAAAATAATTTCACTATATATGTTTCCCCAGTTAAAAAAAGAAGATGAAATTCTCTGCTCTACCTTTTTCAAAAAAAGATACCATGAAGACAAAGTGAGAAAAGCTTTGTGAAAGTACTTTGAAAAGCATGCCATATTATAGAATACTGTTATGATTAATATTTTGGGCAAAAATCTCTTACTATTTCTCCATGATATATTAATTTGTACATTTCTCTTTCTGAGTAACTCTGGGTTCTGTCTCAGAAAAATAGCATATAAATAGGTAAGCTATCTGTAAGACTGGCTAAGAATGCTATTTGTACAATATGTGAGATAGGCACAAAATCAGTAATTTGACAAGATAAGATAGCTCAAATATACAATATATTGAGTGTGACATTTTTTTCTGGACATTCCAAACTGGATTAAACTTGAAATCAAAATCCAATTGTGCTGTTATTACCTGTGTAAGAACTTAACTTTTCTGAGTCTCCCTTTCTCCATTTGTAAAAAAAAATAAGATGGTTAAACTACATAATTTTTAATTCCTTTCAAAGCCCCAAATTGATGGTTCTATGATGCAAAAAAATTCTTCTGTAGTAAGGTCAAAGGATATTTGCACATTTATGCACACACACACACACACACACACACACACACACACACACACACACACACATATATATATATATATATATATATATATATATATATATATATATATATATATACTCAAACATGCACATGCTAATTAAGGTGTCCATGCTATAGTGAAAATTTTTCCCTACAAACTTATTTTGAAAAGGGGATTTCCACAGCAGACTTACTTTGATATCTCATCATAACCTGAAGTTGATTTTGGGTTTTTGAATGGTATGTCAATGAAAAATAAGCTCCAGAAAGTTCTATTAAGTTAGAAAAGCTCACTTAGAGCCTTAAACATCTCTAATATTAATTTAACTGTTGGTACTTTTAGTGAACAAACTTTGTCCTGTGATCACTGAGTTGATGAACTATGGGAAGAAAGGAGCTATGTCCATATTGGCATTCTGGATATAAAAGAAACCAGGAAATGTAAAGAAGTTACAACAGAATGAAATGGTGTTTATAACCTGTCTTTGAAGAGGTTAATAATGGAGCTTTGGAATTAGTTTCTTTGTATTCCAAAAGGCAACAAGAAAGATCACTGCATGAATGTATCACCTCACAAAGGTATATTTGTGGATCCTGCTTTTTAGTGATTATAACAAGCATAAGCAAATATACTATTCTGAAGAAAACTTCTACATACCAGCATTTAATACAGAAGGTGAAGATGAAGGGAAATTCTACTTAGGATTTGACAAGATCCTTCAAGCTAATTAATCATATAGTTTAATTTTGGATGAAATAAGTGAAAAATTGGGCATAGTTAATAATGATAACAATTTTCCTGGAAAAAATATTTGGGACTAAGAAACAAAAGAAACTGAAGATCTGTAGACCAAAGGTGTCAAACTTTGTTATAAAACTCCAGAACTATAATCTCAAGGAAAAAAATATTGCAAGCTGCCAGACAAAAACAATTCAAATATCAAGGAACAACAGTCAGGATTACCCAGGATCTGGCAGATTCTACAATAAAGGATTGGAGGATCTGGAATATCATATTCCAGAAGGCAAAGGACCTGGGGTTATAGCCAAGAATTAACTACCCAGAGAGATTCAGCATCATCTTTCAGGGAAGAAGATGAAGCTTCAATGAATTAAGAGACTTTCAATCATTTCTATTGGAAAAAAAATAGAACTAAAAAGAAAATTTAATCTACAAACACAGGAAGCGAGAGAACCATAAAAAGGTGAACAGGGGAAATATAAATATTATATATATATATATATGTTTGTCTATTTATTCACTCATTTATTTATTTATTTGCTTAGTTGCTTATTTATTTGTTTAATTATTTATTTATTAATTAATTCATTCATATGTTCATTTACTCATTCATTTATTTATTCACTTATCTATCTATCTATCTATCTATCTATCTATCTATCTATCTATCTATCTGTCTGTCTGTCTGTCTGTCTGTCTGTCTGTCTGTCTATCTGTCTATCTGTTTTTTAAGGGTTCAACTGTTTACATCCCTTGATAGGAAAACAATATCTGTAACTCCTGTGAACTGTATCTGTTGCTTGGTCAGACAAAGTGGGACATCACATGGACTGAGAGTGGGAATTGTCCCTGGTGTGATAACATCAAAGAAAAAGACATTAAGGGGAGGGGCTGTACTGGAAAAAGAGGAAAGGGGAAGCATAATGGGACAATTACCTC
Organism: Sminthopsis crassicaudata; assembly: GCF_048593235.1. Lineage (NCBI taxonomy): Eukaryota > Metazoa > Chordata > Mammalia > Dasyuromorphia > Dasyuridae > Sminthopsis > Sminthopsis crassicaudata. The sequence continues at coordinate 584,730,073 of NC_133618.1, read as the reverse complement.
ACTTGAAGAGGTACAAAAGACCTCTGGAAATCCAGGGAAAGAAGGGAGAAGAATGAGCATTGCTTGACGCTTGATCTCATAATTTTTGGCTTTAAGAGGGAATAATTTAATTATTCAGTAGAGCATAGAAATGTATCTAACTCTATAAAAAAAGTAGGAGAGAGAGAAAAAAAAGAAGAGGGAGGGACAGGATAGAAAGGAAGGCAGAAAGACTAGGGAGAAAAAGATAAGATAAGGGGGGAGGGTTAATAGAAGATAAGGTAGTGAGTAGAGTGGGTAAAAAAAAAAACACTAGCAAGAGAACAGGGAGGACTGATAGGACATAAGGTAATGGATAGGGTGGGTAAAAAAATATGACTAAAGACAGGGTGGAATGAGAGAAGGAAAACATATATAGGGGAGAAAATAGGATGGAGGGAAATACAGAGCTGGTAATCATAACTGCTAATATTAATGGGATGAAGTCTCCTGTAAAATGGAAGCAAATAGCAGAGTGGAATAAAAAAAAACATAATCCTACAATATGTTGTTTACAAGAAACACATTTGACATGGAGAGGTATATTTAGAATAAAGGTAAAAGGCTAGAACAAAATTTATTATGCTTTAACTGAAGTAAAAAATAGCAGGGATAGCAATTCTGATCTCAGATAAAGCAAAAGAAACTAGGGATGTTATCAGGATCCTAAAAAACATATATATGATACACCTCTGGAGAAAATTGAATAAAGACAGAAAGGAATATACCTTTTTCTCATCAGTACAAGACACCTTCACAAAAATTAATCATGTATTATGGAATAAAAACCTCACAATTAAATGCAAAAGGGCAAAAATAGTAAATGCTTCCTTTTCAGACCACATTCCAAAAAATTTATATTCATTGAAGGGCTAGGGTTATATAAACTAAAAACCAATTGGGAAATAAGCAATCTAAAATTAAGAATGAGTGGGTCAAACAACAATTCACAGAAACAATCCATAATTTCATCCATCCAAGAAAATGACAATGAAACAATATCCCAAAATCTATGGGATGCAGTTCTTAGGGGAAATTTTATATGTCTAAATAGCTACATAAATAAAATAGAGAAAGAGGAGATCAATGAATTAAGTATGCAATTGTAAAAGCTAGAAAAAGAACAAATTTAAACCTCCCTATTAAATACCAAATTAGAAATTTTGAAACTCAAAGGAGAGATTAATAAAATAGAAACCAAGAAAACTATTGAACTAATAAACAAAACTAATAGTTTTATGAAAACTAACAAAATAGATAAACCTTTGGTTAATTTGGTCAGAGAAAGGAAAGGAAAAATCAAATCGCCAGAGTCAAAAATCAAAGGGATGAATTTACTATCAATGAAAAAGAGATTAAATAAATAATTAGGATCTATTTTGCCCAACTCTATAGCAGAAAGTCTGACAATCTAACTGAAATGGATGAATATTTACAAAAATATAAATTGCCCAGGTTAATGGAAAAGGAAATAAAATATTTAAATAGTACCATTTTAGAAAAAAGAAATTGAACAAATCATTAATAAATTCCCTAAGAAAAAAATCTACAGAACCGAAGAGATTCATAAGTGAATTTTATCAAACATTTAAAGGACAATTAATTCCAGTGCTATGTAAACTGTTTGGAAAAATAAATAAAGGAGTACTACCAAATTCCTTCTATGACACAAACTTGGTACTGATATTTAAATCAAGACGGTCCAAAACAGAGAAAGAAAATTTCAGATCAATCTCCCTATTGAATATTCATGCAAAAATTTTAAATAAAATATTAGCAAAGACATTGCAGCAATTTATCAGCAGGATAATACACTATGATGCACTATAATACAAAGTGGGATTTATACCAGGAATGCAAGGCTGCTTAAATATCAGGAAAACTATTATCATCTTCAATCATATCAATAAGAAAACCCACAGAAATCATATGATAATCTCAATAGATGCAGAAAAAGCTTTTTGACAAAATACAACACCCATTCCTATTAAAAGCACTAGAGAGCATAGGGATAAAAGGAGTTTCCCTTAAAATAGCAAGCAGTATCTATCTAAAACCTACAGAAAGCATTATTTGTAATGGAGAGGAGCTAGGCACATTCTCAATAAGATCAGGGTGAAATAAGGATGCCAGTTATCATCACTATTATTCAATATTGCACTAGAAATGTTGTTTCTAGAATATGAAAATAAAAAGAAATTAAAGGAATTAGAATAGGTAAGGAGGAAACAAAAGTATCACTCTTTGCAGATGATATGAGGATATACTTAGAGAATCCTAAAAAAAGTCATCCAAAAATCTACTGGAAGCAATTCACAGCTTTAGCAACATTGCAGAAAATAAAATAAACCCACACAAATCATCAGCATTTCTGTATATTACTGACAAACCCCATCAGCAAGAGATGGAAAGAGAAATTCCATTTAAAATTACTGCAGACAAAATAAAATACTTGGGGAATCTATCTGCCAAAACAAATTCAAGAACTATATGAACATAATTACAAAACACTTCCCACACAAATACACTAAATAATTGGATTATTCATAGATAGGCCAAGCTAATATAACAAAAATGACAATTCTGCCTTATCAGTCTACTTGTTCAGTGCCATACCAAATTGTGAAAACATTATTTTATAGAATTAGAAAAAAATAATAAGAAAATTCATCTGTAAGAACAAAAGATCAAGAATATCAAGGAAATTAATGAAAAAAAAATACAAAAATTAGCAGTACCAAACCTAAAACTATGGTATAAAGCAGCAGTCATCCAAACCATTTGGTACTGGCTAAGAAATAGAGTGGTGGATCAGTGGGATAGATTAGACATACACAACACAATAATCAATGCCTATAGTATTTGATAAATCCCCAAATTCCAACTTCTGGACTAAGAACTCATTATCTGACAAAAATTGCTGGGATAATTAGAAAATATATTAGAAACTCAGCATAGAATTACATTTCACAACCCATATCAACATAAGCCAAAATTGATATGTTATTTGGGCATAAAGGAGAATACATAAACAAATTAGGAAAACAAGGGATGACTTATCTATCAGAGGTTTGGAGAGGGGAGAAATTAATAAAGAACTAGACAATATTATGAAAGGCAAAATGCACAACATTGCTTATATTAAATTAAACATTTTTTGCACAAACAAAAACAGAAACAAGATTAAAAGGAAGTGCAAAGCTGGGGAAAAAAATCTTTACAGCCAGTATTTCTGATAAAGGTCTCATTTCTAAAACAGATAAAGAACTATGTCAAATTTATAAGAATATAAGTCATTCATAAATTGATAAATGGTCAAAGGATATGAACAGACAATTTTCAGATGATGACATTAAAGCCATTTATATTTACATGAAAACACTCTAAATTATTATTGATTAGATAATGTAAATTAAAACAAATCTGAAGTATCACCTCCCACCTCTCAGATCAGTTAAGATGACAGGAAAAGATAATGGTGAATGTTGGAGGGTATATTGGAAAACTGGGACGTTAATGCATCGTTTGTGGAGTTATGAAATAATTCAACCATTCTGGAGAGAAATCTGAAACTATGCCCAAAGGACTATAAAACTGGGCATATTCTTTGATCCAGTTGTGTCTCTACTGGATTTTTATCCCAAAGAGATTGTAAAAAAGGGAAAGGACCCACATGTGCAAAAATGTTTGTAGCAAAAATGTGATAGCAAAGAATTGGAAAAGAAGTGGATGCCCATCACTTGGGGGAATGGCTGAACAGGTTGTGGTATATGAAGGTAATGGAATATTATTGTTCTATAAAAAATGATGAACAAGTTGATTATAGAAGGACCTGGAAAGGTTTAAATGAACTGATAGTGAGCAAAACAAGCAGTACCAGGACTACATTGTACACAATAACAGCAAGAATGTATGATGATCAATTATGAAAGGCTTGATTCTTCTCAGTAATTTAGTGATCCAAAGTAAACTTAATAGATTTTGGACAGAAAACGCCCCTTGCATCCAGAAAAAAGAACTAAAGAGACTGAATGTAAATCAACACATGCTATGCTCACTTATTTTTTCTGTTTTTTTTTTCTCTCCCGTGGTTTTTCCCTTTTGCTCTGATTTTTCTTTCCTATCATTATTCAAAAAGCAATATGCATTAAAAGTTTAAAAAATGCTACAATATAAAAATAAAATAAATGTCATAAGGAAACATTTTACAGACTAAATAAAAATATAATAAAGTATTATTAATGTTACATTTTAAAACTAAAGTCAATATACAGTCTTTAAGGATCCTTAAGTATGGCATTGTGGTCTTGTTTATATTTAATTTTAACCCCAAATTGCTGTAGATTATTCAGAAATCTCATAGTTATACTTCATACAGACTATTTATGTGTAGCCTGTGGTATAGCCTTATTATATTAGCCTGATCAGCCACAGTCAAATTCATTCTATCTTGTGCCCCAACATAAAAATGTCATTTTAGTTATCTTTATGAACAAAAGACAACGAACTTGTACTTTATAAAAACTTCCCTTAAGATATAATTTGGAAGCTTCAGGACCCAATAAGCTCCAGATAATATCATGAAAAATTTAATTGACTACATTTTAGCAGCTAGGAAATGACTAGTTGTTGACATGGGAGTCATTTCAGAATTAGCAGCTCGTGTGTGGTCACACTATCAAACAATTAGAATAAAGATGAAAATAAACACTAACTTCAAACAGTTATAAAGATGAGAAAACATTGCACATGATTAGAGAAGCTCTAATCTGGCCTGTTTAATCAAGATGTTGACTCTGAAAAATGGGAAATGGACAAAAGTAAAGATACTCAGTTATCATCACCATTTAAAAAAATATCATTTTATGGGTGTAGAGAACTCTCATAGAGAAACTTCCTTCTAAAAATGTAATGCAACACTTTTCCAGAAATTTCTAACATAGGACAATGGAAAATTATTTGCCCAGGATCACATATCTAGCATGTACTTGGACTAAGTTTTTTTTGTTGACAGTTTACTATGCCCTATTCTCTTTCTTTGAGGGTAGCTAGAAGATTCAATAAATAGAATTGGAGTCAGGAATACTCACCTTCCTGAGTTCAAATATAGCCTTAGATACTTACTAACAGTGTGACCCTAAACAAGTCGCTTAATCCTATTTGCTTCAGTTTCCTCATCTGTATAATGAGCAGCCTGGGTCCTCATTGATCCTTATGAAATATTAATTTTTATTTAGTCTTCTATAAAAACAATTTTTGTTTAGTCTTCTATAAAACAATTTTAGCATTCATTTTTTAAAACTTTGAGTTCCAAATTCTCTCCATTCCTCCTTCTCTACCCCAGCCCCCACCACTGAAAAGGGAAACAATTTGATAGAGATTATGTATATGTAGTTATGTAAAACATTTCCATATTACTCATGTCATAAAAGGAAAGAGATTTAAAAACATCTTAAGAAAAATAAAGTTTAAAAACTATAATTCAATTTATTCAGACACTATCAGTTCTTTTTTAAAAAGCAGCCTTTTATATTTCAAAATACATGCAGAGATAGTTTTCAATTCTCACCCTTGCAAAACTTTATATTGAAAATTTATCTCCCTTTTCCCCTTCCTTCTCCCTTTCCTAGACAGCAAACAATTCAATATTGGGTAAATGGGCAATTCTTCTAAACATATTTCCACATTTATCATGCTGTACAAGAAATATCAGATTAAAGGGGGGGAATAAGAAAAACAAAAACAAAAAATAAATAAAAGCAAACAACAACAACAACAAAGGTAAAAAAAAAAACTATGTTGTGATCAATATTTAGTCCTCATAGTCCTCACTCTGGATGCAGATGACTTGCTCCAATATAAGACTACTGGAATTGCTTTGAATCATCTCATTGTTGAAAAGAACCAAGTCCATCACAGTTTATCTTCACGTAATCATCTTGTTGCTGTGTACATTTTCTCTTTATTCTACTCATTTCACTTAGCATCAGTTCCTGTAAGACTCTCCAGGCCTTTCTGAAATCAGCCTGCTGATAATTTCTTATATAACAATAATATTTCATTATATTCATATACCATAACTTATTCAGCCTTTCTTCAACTGTTGGGCATCCACTCAGTTTCCAGTTCCTGGCTATTTCAAAAAGAACTGCTACAAACATTTTTACATATGTGGGTTCTTTTCATTTTTTATTATTTCTTTGGAATAGAGACCTAGTGGACACTACTAGATCAAAGGACATGCATAGTTTGATGGCCCTTGCTCACAGTTCCAAATTGTTCTTAAGAATGGTTGGATTGGTTCACAACTCCACCAACAATATATTGTGTCCCAGTTTTCCCTTATCCCCTCCAACATTTATCATTATCTTTTCCTGTTATTTTAATCACAGAGGTGTGAAGTGATACCTCAGAGTTGTCTTAATTTGCATGTCTCTGATCAATAGTGATTTAAAGTATTTTTTTCATATAACTAGAAATGGCTTTAATTTCTTCATCTGAAAATTGTTTATATCCTTTGACCCTTTATCTATTAAAGAATTCTTATTCTTATAAATTTGTATTCTTATTAACTTGAGTCAATTGTGTATATATTTTAGAAATAAGACCTTTATCAGAAACCTTGGGAGTAATTTTACTCCAGTTTTCTGTTTTCCTTCTAATCTTGGCTATATTCATTTTGTTTGTACAATTTTTTTAAATTTAATATAATTCACTTTGCTAAAGTTGTTGTTTCCATTAGTTTTTAGTTGATTTTCTAGGATTGTCTAAGTATACCGTCATATCATTTGAAAAGAGAGATAATTTTGTTTCCTCATTTCCTGCTCTAATTCCTTCAATTTCTCTTTCTTTTATTATTAATAAAGCTAAAATTTCTAATACAATATTGAATAGTAATCATGGTAGTGGGTAGTTTCATGTCGATCTTATTGGGAATGCTTCTAGTTTATCCCCAATTATATCAGCTCTTTTTCTGGAAATTCCCTTTCCATTTGACCAATTTTACTTTTTTTAAGGACTATTTTTCCTTAAATGAATTATATGCCTCTCTTTCTATTTGGCTAGTTCTACTTTTCAAAGCATTTTTCTTCTCATTGACTTTTTGTATCTCCTTTACTATTTTGTCCATTCTGTTCTTTAATGTGTTAGCTTCTTCATTTTTTTTATGTCTCCTTTACCAAGTTATTGACTTGTTTTTCATGTTTTTCTTGCATTACTCTCATTTCTCTTTCCAATTTTTCTTCTACCTTTCTTATTTGATTTTCAAAATCATTTTTGATCTCTTCAATGGCCTGAAACCAATTCATATTTTTCTTAGAGGCCTTGGATGTAGAAGCTTTGGCTTTGTTTTTTCTTCTGGGTATGTATTTTAATCTTCCTTTTCACCATAGTAATTTTCTATGATCAGAATTTTTTTCTGTTGTTTTCTCACTTTCCCACAATACTGCTTAACTTTTAATACTTTATTAATGTAGATTTCTGCTTTTGTAGTGAAAGGTACACTGTCTCAAGCTCTGGGGGTTTTGTACTGCTATTTTCAGAGATTTTTTTTCCTAGAGACTTGTAAATTTTCAATTCATCTAAGGTGGTATGATTTAAGAAGAGATGTTTTCTACTTTCTTGCTCTGGTGTTGTGATATGGGAGCCACCTGTCAGTGGCTGCTGAAAGTCTAACTCAGACATGTAGAATGGATCTCTTCATTTGAAAGGATGATGATGATGATGATGATGATGATGATGATGATGATGATGATACAAGGAGACTGAGAAGCAGTTGAGTTCTTTGACCTCTTTTCTCTTCCCTCAGCCTCCAATTTACTTCATTCCCAGTCCACAAGCAACACCTGTGTCAGTAAAAGCTGCTTTGCAAGTCCTTCAGATGTTATGGTTCATAGCTGTGGAATCTCTTGGAGAATTGACCTGCCCCTTCACCTAAACATGGTCCTTACCAGTCTGGCTCTAGCTGGTGGCTGATGATAAGTAATATTTTCTGCCCTAGAACTGTGACTATGATCCCTCTATCATGCCTGCAAGCTCTGGTATACTAGTACTATTCTTTACTTTGACATTGCCACCCAGGACTGTGACCCTGATCTGAGTATGGGTAAAGCAATAGAGTCCTGCCCTGGTGCCAGTAAAGAGACCTTTGTAATCTCCTTCTGACCAATTGTTTGACCCCTTACTGTCTGTGGACTGAGAGTTCCAGAACCATGTACTGCCACTGCTGATTTAGTGGCTCCCAAGAACTTTTCCTGGTCTACTGAGCTCAGTCTGTTTTGAATGGCCTGTACTGGACTGTGCTCTACTCTTACCCAGGTGCAACTGACCTTTACTGATGGCCCTCTAAATTGTCTTTGACTAGAAAACTATTTTACCCCATACTTTTGTGGGACCTGCTGCTACAGGAATTGTTTTATGGCATTATTTAAAGGTATTCTGAGGAGTTTTTGGGGAGAACATAGGTGAGTCACTGCCTTTTTCTGCCATTTTTCGTGAAATATCAATAAAAAGAACCAGAGGAATGTCTCTAGGCAATTGAACAAATATTCTCAGGAATAAATAAAGAATGACATAGACCAAGAATCCCATGAGATGAAAAAAATTTGGAGAGGCTTAGATCTACTTCATTATCTTTTCTTCTAAAACCTATTACTGAATTTTCCTGTTATTATTGAAAATGCTATCATTCTCCCAGTTGCCTAGGATTACAACATCTATATTATCTCAGAATTTTCACTTTTGTTACCCCCCCTATATTTACTCTGTTGTTAAATGATTTTCTTAAAGTATATAAATTTCAGACCCCTGCTCAATAAACTATAGTGGCTTCCTACTAGATCTGAATTAAGGAGCTGGCTCCAAAGCTGGCACTCTATCCACTATGGTACCTTGCTGCTCTGGGTGTGATTCGGTGGGGTGTAGGGGTGTTTCTTTTATCTATATACAAAAATGAAGCCTTGAATTAGATGACATCTAAGCCCTTTCCAACCCTGAATCTATGAGCCCAAGCACTTATGATACTGTGAAAGCAGGAGATAAGATCGTAGAATCAGAAGTTTGAGCTGGGGAAGGATTAACAGTTGGCATTTTCAGCCTTTCCTTTCCTTTCCATACTGAAATACAGACCTGATTGTGGCTGTCTCCTGAGGGTGCTACTTAATGAATGGCTTCAGTGCAGTATTGAACTGCCTAAAAGAGCAAATGTTCCTCTCCGCACCTTTCTTTCCTTCAGTGAGGGCCTATTTTATGGTACCCTTTCAAGAGGAGATAATATAGTAGAGTTTCATTTTCTTACTAACACTAGGGAACAAAGTAAAAACCCAGTTATAGACTTCCTGTATTAGAGTGAGTGGTCCATTCTATATCACTGAGTTTAGGGTTCAGTTGTACTGAAGATTTGCAGCTGTTGTAGAAACTGGCTATGATGCTAATAGTGAGTGTATGAATACACAAAAATAAATAAAATGGAGTGCAATTGTGTTTTAACTGCCTATGAAGAAGTGCCAAATGGGAAACAAAACTAAACCAAAACAATTTGAGCTGGAAATCTTTCCCTTACTCTGGGGAAATAGTGTTTTATAAATATTACCCATGAATTAAGTCTGGACTATTTGGATAAATATCATAGCATTTCAGAGCTGACTGTGACCTCATATAGTCCAACTCACAGATGTATAAGAATCCCTTTTATTGCATACTTGATGTATGGCCACAAAATGTCCCCCCTCCAATTCTCTACTATCCTTCTGATTTTGATTATATTTGTTTTATTTGTATAAACCTTTTAAAATTTAATTTAATTGAAACTATCCATTGTATACCCCACTCTGCTTTCTTCTCTTGTTTATTCATAAATTGTTCACCTATACATAAATCTGATAAATAATAAGACAAATTCATTTGACCTTTATCTGAAGATCTTCCATGAAGTTTTTTTAATTAAAATATTTCATATATTTACACACACACACACACACACACACACACACACACACACAGAGGTATGTTTGTGTATATATCTGTTTCTGGTGACATAGTCAGTGGATATTTGATAAGTGGGATTTCAACAACAAAACTTCATTAACCCAAGTCTTTCCCTTTTCTCTTTGATGATAATCTTGGCAGAACTATCAAAGGTTGGAGGAGGGGGAGAGGAATGGGACTGAGAGGAAAAGTAGATTTTTACAGACATTTTCTAAAGCAGATCACATCACAAAGATAATGTAAAATGCTACTGTATTTACAGTTTCTTAGCATAAATAAAATAAACTTAACATTTGTCCAAGGAGAGAGAGAGAGATGGTATCTATCACCTCTCAGGACAGGCCATTACATTTATGAATAGCTTTGATTACTAGGGATTCTTCCATTTCTCAAGAAAAAAATCATCTCCTTTTCTTCTTTCACTCATTGTTTCTAGTTCTAAATCAATCAATAAGCATTGCACATCTACTATATGCAAAACACTGTGCTAGACATGGAAAGGTGGAAATAGAAAAGAGAATCCATTTTTTCTTTAATAAGCATGTAATCTACATGGGGTAACAAAACATCCATGAGAAAAGTCAACTAATAATATAATATTCTTGATGTGATAAAGTATAGTGAAGTGAGAGTAAGACTAAGAGTAAGAAGACTTGTGTAACATGCCTAACTTGGCCATTAAATAACTGAGATATTAGGCAAGGCACCCTCTGTTCTTTGCTTCCGAGTTTCCTTATCTGTAAAATGTGAATTGACTTAAAGGAGCTGTGAAGTCTCTTTTAGCTTATATTTGGACATGACCAATGTGGGAATTTATTTTCGTTGATTGTATATCATTTACAAAGGTTTTAGTTTTACTCTTTCTTTATGATTTTGAAGTGCAAGGAGAAGGGAAAAAAATTATTAATTGAAAAAAAAAGAATTAAGATATACCAGAAAAAGTAACTTTTTATGATGTATCTTCTCAGAAGAGAGAAGTATTGATTGCAGATGCCTAAAACATAGATGTATTTTGGGAGGCAAAGATGGCATTTTCTCAGGTTGAGATGCTTTGTTTATTACACTTAAGCAGATGTACAACCAAGGAATACTCACCGTACTAAAATAATTGCAGTGAGTGTTCACATACTATTACTTAACTCACCTGCAAGAAACAAGTCACAAAAGAGGGACTTTGGTAGGGTAAGTGGTTGTCAGTTAAAATTATAACCATTTGCACATTGCAGATCCAGTGTAATATTATAGCTTTGAGCAGTGGTTCAACTTTTGATGTTGGAAGTTAAGTGATAGGCTGGTCTGAGAGCTGCCTTTACCATGGATCATCCAAAAGATTTGGAAGGGAAGCAGTATTTCAAGTTTTCAAGTCGCCCCTGGAGGTTTCATTTACAGAAATTCTTGTTGAAATGTGTAAAGATTCTGCCTGATTTTTATAGCTGCATGCTATTCTGGTGAGGAGAGTGAGATGGGATGGGAAATGGGGCCATATCTTTCAGTAGGCCAGCTGAATCTCATTCGCAAGATTTGTCTCTAACAATCCTGTGGTTTGAAGGGTTTCCTTTATTGCACATTTCTGTGACTCTCCCCATTAAGCTCCATTTAGCTTCAAGATACTTTTGCCCAAAAGAATGAATTAGAATTCTAAACCTATGATTTTATTGGCTTGGGAACACATAATGAAGAAACTCCCTCCACCAATTTAGATCTGCATGTAACCTATGTCTTAAAGTCTCAGAGGGCAAGCTGAGGCATTGTTATGTTCAATGACTTTTTCAAGGTCATACAATAGCAGCAGGACATGAAATCAAATTTTCCCTACTCTATCAGTCCATATTATTTATCTGCTGTCAAGTAGTATCTAAAATACATATCTATTTTCAAAACTTTTAGTAAAGAAGTGAAATATCAGTTTCTAACATATATCTACTTAGAGCTCTTTAGTTTAGAATGGATATTTAAACATCTATTATTTACTTTTCTCAACAATCCCATGTGGGAGTCAATATTTTTGAAGTGGAGGAAACTAAAATTTGGAAAGGTAAATGTCTTACTCAAAGTAACACAGCAAGTTAGTAGCAAATTTGAATCTTTGTCTCAGATTTCCTGACTTTTAATCCACTGCTACTTGCATTATATGACAGCTGGCTTTCAGTGTGTCCCAGTGGCTCTCATAGGGTTGGTTAGTTATGAAATCTTAATCATGATCCTATCTGTGGTACTTAATCTTTTTATTCTTCAGCTTCCCCCCTTATAAAATGAGCCAGTCACACTAGTTGACCTTTAAAGTCCTTTCCAGATCAGTTACCAATGAATTTCACAACAATTCTTACCTTAAAGGTGACTTGTTCTCATGAAAACATCCATTCCACATCCCCTTCTGCTCATAAGTACTGAATGGTAAAACAATTTAAATCACCTTCCAGGTCAACTTTCAGGCAGCTAAACTTACCTATCAGGACATTTGTGAATTTATGGTAAGCCTTACTATTTCCCATTGTGATATTTTCAGAAATAAGTGCTGCAAAAGCAGACTTGTCAATGATTAATGGTCTTTAGCATAAAAAGCGCATTTCTACTGACCTTGGATAGGTGACTTTCTTCTCTTACTTTAAGAGCCTCGTGCCTGTATTTTTGCTTTTGGATTAGCTTTTTTCCCCCCTCCAATTCTATAATTGGTGATGGGATTAAATTTCTTAGATTACTTTGGGGGGGGGAGGGGTTGGTTTTTATTGAGACACAATTGTAAAACTAGGGAAATTTTTTCTTTGGGTTTCTTTCTATTTCTTCTATCAGCCCTCTCCACTATTGATATAAAGAGATTTTTTTGGTGGTCACAGTCCCATAAATCTTAGGTTCTTAGAGAAACTTTTCCTGTATTAAAAGGAATTTTCATAAGGACTTTTAAGAGGTAAGAGTTTTTAAAAATTGCACTGGTGGAAAGATGGAAATGTTAGAGGAAAGAAAATAAATGATTTGTCTACAGTTGGGTATTTCTCCCTATTTTATGCCCTTGGGTGTTGAGACCCACAGGTTGTAAGACCTGTTTTCTCTTTGTAAGACCTAGGTTTTCTCTTTGCTATGAAGACTTTTGATAATGAAAAGAGCAGTCACTATATAAATATAAGTTTTGTCCCCACATCTGGCTTGGTTGTGGGTTTTTAGCCCTTGGGAAGATTTTATTTTTTCATGGCCAATTCCTGATCTCACAGTGATACAAAAGGAAATAATACCAGTGACCCAGGCTTTAAGAAATATCATTTGTGGTCAGTGAAGGGCTAGGTTATTTTCCCAGTGTTGATGCTTCTCAAGGTAGACCTTAGAGCTGGGATGGAGCTAAGAAACTAGGAAATAAGGTGGCTTTCTTGGAACCATTTGTTGGTTATATTTTCTGTTATTTGTTATCTTTTTCTTATGACAATGATTTTTATTTTAAGAAAACTTGCTACCATTTAAGGCCATGTGATCAATCTTGATTGGCCTAAAAACACGGAGATTAAGTAGATGGGAACTAAAGGACTATTGTAAATAATTCTGAACCAGGTTTTTTTCTGGGTTGAAAATGGAAGTAAACTATTTTATCTACAGGATGTGCTATATTCATTTGCTGGAAATTTCTGTTAAGATATTAAATGATACCTCAGGAGCATAAGGAGTGACTCTCCTATGGATATTTGTGGTTTAATTGGAAACTTTTAAGAAACCAAAAACCAGTCAACCAAAACAAAAAATCAAAAACCCCGAATCCCTAGGGCATGAAAAAATGATATAATAATGGTGGAATAACACTGTGAGTTTGATGATTTCAACGTCTTAGCTAAAAATCCTCTCAAATCATGTCAATGAAGCTAATGACATATATTCTTTGTATTTGTAAGACCTGTACACAGATCATAAGGCAATGCTTACAGAAGAATTATAATGAATTAGAAAGAGCATTGAACTTGAAATCAGGTATTACTTTGGCCAAGTCACTTAACTTTTTTTTAGATTTAATTTGAAAAATGGAAGGTAAAAAATACATGTATCATGTGCTTCACAGTCAAGTAAACAGACATTTATTAAGCATCTACTATATGCCAGGCACTGTGATAAGCACTGTGGACTTAAAGAAGGGAAAGGGAGAGGGAGAGAGAGGGGAGGGGGAGAGAGAGGGGGAGGGGAAGGGGGGGAGAGAAAGAAAAGAAAAGAAGAGGAGGGAGGAGGGAGGAGGGAGGAGGGAACATTTCTCTCTCCTAACCCCTCTGATCAGTTCCATTCATAAGGAGCCCATGCTCCAATAAGGGAAAGGCAAAAAAAAAAAAAAAATGTATATATGGGATAAAATAGAGATAATCTCAGTGAGAAGGCACTATTATTGAGGAGTACCATAAAAGATTTCATTCAAAGATAGGTTTTTAGGTAAACTTGAACGAAGTGAGAGTTTTTCTAAGCATGGGAGGGGATAGTTAATGAAAATGTAGAGAGTTCGGAGTTGGAGAGTTTTGTGTAAGGAACAGGAAGGCCTCTTCTTCTCCTCCCTCTTTCTCCCTCCCTCCCCCAATGCTGTGTGTGTGTGTGTGTGTGTGTGTGTGTGTGTGTGTGTGTGTGTGTGTGTGTGTGTATAAGAATCCTAGAAAAATAAGAAAGGGCTAATTATCCATGACTTTGAAAGTTAACTAGTTGACTTCATGAGGTGTTTATGGAGTTACCAAGCAAAGGGATGATAAGATCAAACCTGTGCTTTGTCAAAGTGTATTTGATAGCTGAGTGGAGGATATACTGGAATGGAGAAAGAACTGAGGCAGAGAGACCAACCACAATTCTACTGCAAGAGTCCAGATATGAAATGATAGTGGCTTTAACTAGGGTAGTGACAGTGTCATGGGAAAGAACATATTCAAGAGATGTTTAAAAACTGTTAGGCTTAAATATGAAAATGAGGAAAATGCTTTGTACTCAGAAAGTCTATGTAAGTGCACATTATTGCACATCAGTGGTATCTGACAGTACATATTTAAAGGAGTCATTATAAGGGCAGGGAGAAATATTTAACAAAAGAGCAGCTTCTATTGGATATTTTTAAAAAATGCTTTACTCCCCTACTGACAGTAGGATAGGTAGGGCCTTTCACATCCTGGTGACTTTGAACTCTTTGTAAATCATTATCAGAATCACTTTCCTACAACTCAATTTTTCATTCCTATCCCCCCCTCAATACTCCTATCCCAAAGTTTCATTCCAACTTCCAGCTGTTGGAAGCTGTTCCAATATGCTTTTTAGAATGCCTATTCAACAGTCAAGATTTTTCCCTTATTTTAATTCTATTCTTTTCTCATTCCTTTTATCTAATGGCTACCCCTTGATGATACAGTCTCCTTGGCCATTCTTTCCAACATTCTTTCCCTTTAGCTCACTGGTGGGGATGAGGAGGTTTGGAATATATCTTATTTTCCACTTGCAGGTTTGCATCCTTTTCCTATTATTTAGTAATCTTTCTTCCTTGAGATTCAGCCTATTCATATTTACCACCCAATCAGAGTCCTGGTAGCTGTTGTTCTTACTTGGCACCCAAATCCTAGCTTATTCCCCTTCTTTTCTCAATGAATTAGCTTAAAGTTTTTCTGTCCTTCAAAATTCCTGCCCTGAAACTAGGAGACTTTAGTATACATGTTGATTATCCTTCAGACATCACTCCCTTCTTCAATCTACTCAATTCCTATGAGCTTTAACTCCCCCTCAGAAACACATAAAGATGATCATATTCTCAATTTTGACATCATTCACATATGTACCTGTACCACCTATATGTTCAAAAATTCTGAAATCCCCTTATCTGATTAAAGTGTTGGAATACATGGGAGAGCTGTTGTACATTGGCTTTTTAAAAAAACTTTACCTTTGCCTTTTCCTATATAACACTACTCTTCATTTGCATCATGGCCTCCAATCCCTTGACTCTCCACTTCTCTCTCAGACAGCTTCACCTGTACTAGTTACTCTTTGTAATTTATCTGACATTGAGTCATCATAGGGTTTATGTCATTGATCTCATTGTTGTGTTATTCTAATCACAAAGTTAATAAACTATAAATAGAGTATTAATCAGTGTCAAAAGAAAGATGTAATAAGACCATGGTGTTCCCCTCCATCCAAGAAAGATTAGTCTTCATTAAAAGACAACAATACATATGGATACAAGGGGGACCATCTTTAGAAGTTAAGTGTTACTGTATCCTTGTTGCATATTCTTGCTGTGTTAGGTAAAAGTAATTTTTGTTACTATTCAAAGCACCTCATTTCATCTTCAAATTGAACCTGAATTAAGAAGATGCTAGTATCAGAGAGGCTTCTAACATGGAGGAATATCAAAGCAATCACTCTCTGTCTTCCAACCATGTCACCAAGAATCATGGACTCAGAATCAGAAGGGTGGTACTTTTTATTCATCCTAATTTCATACTTCAGATTAGAGGGAAAAGATATTTTTGAAAACTTGTCTACCAAGAGAATCATAGCTATAGATTTGAATGGGATTTCAGAAGCCACCTCGTTCAAAATCTTCATTTATATATATGAAGCAACTGAGGTCCAGAGGTTTATGTCTTCCCCAAAGATATACAGATAGTCTATGACAAAGCCAATACTAGAGCCCAGGTTCCCCTCACTCTCAGTTCATAGCTTTTCCCATTACATCATACTGCTTTTTCATGTACATGGTTCATCTCAGCTATGGGAATTAACCAAGCAGTTGGAAAGAACAAAGAGCCATTTTGTAGTTACTAGAGAATGTCATGCTGTGGGTTCCAGTAGAGAGATATTAAAAAATGTGTCCTCTGGGATAATGGGCTGACCAGTATGTAGTGTATACAGAGCCTGTTAGTGACTATTATGAACAATAGCAATGTGGGGGGCCCAGGAGGCATCTGTGGCCTTACTCACCCTTTGTCCCCTATCCCTTCCCCCGATCCCTCACCACACACAGACCAATTTGTTTTTTCAGAGGTCTGGCATTCTATACTACTGAATGACTCAATTGTCCAACTCTGCCTTCTCCCCCTCCCAGGAGAGGAAGGAATCCATGCTTCCGTTTGTCTGTGCCCTCATTTTGGCTGATAATGACTTCCAGTGAGTCCCTGACCTTCATTTCTCAGGGCTTATCTAAAATCTAACAGCTCTTTTTCCCCCTGCAGTTAAATTAGACCAAGAAGTGCTCATTGGGTTAAGCAAATTGCAAACAAGATTTCTAGTTCTGATCTAGTGAAGTAATGCCTGATTCACTGGGTCATTCTCACTTGGTCAATCTTAAACAGAAAGGTCTGGTAATTAGAAGATAAGACAAAGGATAGAATTATTGTATTCTGTTCTAGTACTTGGAATCAAACCAGTGGCATTTGGCTTTTTTTTTTTTTTTTTTTTTTTTTTCATAAAATGCTGAGTGTACTTAGCATTGTGATAAACCTCATCATTATAATCATTTTTGATCCCCATTATAGAGAAGATTATTTTAAAAATGTGTTTACAAAAACATACATTAAAGATGACTATCTTATCAAAGACTTTTCCTTCCAGGATTCTTCTTTACAATTAAAAGACATTTTACCTTTATAGGTATTCTTTTAGACTGTATCTATTGAGCAAAATGTGGTCCATGTTTACTGAATTTCAAGGCACTCTCTGGAAAAACTCTAATAGTTCTAGTTACAATTATACCTTATGTAATAGAGGGATAGGTGCTGGGAAGAGGACAGAAGAGGACAATATATGTCTTTTTCTATTTCATCTCAAGACCCTGAGTGCTATTACTCATTAGAGAAGTGCCAAAATTTC
This sequence comes from Sminthopsis crassicaudata, assembly GCF_048593235.1. Classification (NCBI taxonomy): domain Eukaryota; kingdom Metazoa; phylum Chordata; class Mammalia; order Dasyuromorphia; family Dasyuridae; genus Sminthopsis; species Sminthopsis crassicaudata. The sequence continues at coordinate 584,712,268 of NC_133618.1, read as the reverse complement.
AGTTCCTTGAGATTGATTGTTTGCCTGGGATGTGTTATATTATTTAAAATTTCTCACAAAATTTAGCCTGTATGAATTCCAGAGTGAGTGGAAAATGGGTTACCCTTATATTAAGGATAGAGTAGGGATGATTAACATTTTCTTAATCAAGCCACTCTAATTAAAGTTAGTGATAAGATATTCAATCAAGTTTTAGATTAAGTAAGCAAAGTTCTTTGAATTGGAGTGAGAGTGTACCAGAATTCTATTCTGAAAGACCAAGGAAACTTGGCCCAAGGATCATCTATAAACTAATTATTAGGCTAGTTAGAATTAGAGTGGTTCCAGAAACCAGAATCAGCCAGGTGTTCCGCTAAGATCCCAGAGAAGGATTATCTGGGAGTTAGAGTTGGAGAGCCCTCAGCTTTAGCTTTGGATTCTTCTCTCCCTCCCAATCTTGAAGGAAGAGGCCAGAGAATGTTATACCTACCACTTTCCTACCAGGGTTCTAATGTCATCTTTAGAATAGTAGATGGCTATGTCTAAATTGGGAACTAAGGACAGGTTGGTCACAGATCATACCTTCACAAAGAACCTATTTTCGAAACTGTTTTGCCTAAAGGGAACTCCTTGAAAAGCCCACAAGCAGGAGAAAAAAGACTTCAACAATCTGAGCTTGATCCCATCTTCCTCTGGATTTTATATATTTGTCAGAGTTATAACAGATTTCCGGTTAGAGGTTTTATAACAAGTATTAATACTTGTATTATCACTTCAGGAGGCACACTTTTCTAAAAAAAACAAACTGCTTAAAACTGGATCACTAAAACAATTCTCAATAGATAATTTTTTAGAGATTCACTGGTCAGGGGTTGAACCATTGGTGTTGGAAAATTGTCCCTTCATTGTTCCGGAATGTGTTCTTAGAACCCTAAGGAGAACACCTGAGTCTTACTTAGAACCTTGAGACTTGTCTTTGAAATGAGAATTAGATGAAAGATTTTCAGAGGTCATATGGGCTTCATCTTGTAATTCATATTCTTGAAGTGGCCTGTGTGGATGAGATTATATTTGATTCCCTAACTCCAAGAAATAAGTAGAACTGGTATTATTCCCATTTAGTACACGAAGAAACCAGAACTCAAAAGTTAAATGACTTGCCCAGAATCACAATTGTAGGGCTTCACAGATTCTGGAATAGAATCTAGACTCCACTTAAATCTCTTCTTATTTACATATTTATGATAATAGTAATAATGACATGTTAAATTTTTTTTTACAAAGTTGCCTTTGATTTCTGCAACAGAAACTTTCCCCCTACCCATAAACATAAATAGAAGTGCATGCATTTCATTTTATGCTAAAGAGCAAGGAAATATATTTCCTTTTTACCCACAGACTTCCCCAAAGAAATATTTTTCAGGACCATGTTTTCTTAACTTTAAATAAGGTTACAAGAGGGAGTATTCAACCATAAAAACTCTAATTGGCTACAAACATAATCCAATAACCTCATTTCACCCATATTGTTAGAGGAGTTAATTGGACCTGCATAGCCACCAGCTGAATATATTGGTATATGCAAACAGTGAATCTAATTTCCTTCATAAACATTCCTGTGCTAGAGCAAAGAAGGGAGAGGGGGAAGGGAGGAAGGCAACCTAGAGGTATTACTTCAAAAGATCAATTCAGTTCCAATTATCTGGTCTCTTTAGATAGACAGGGAAGAAAATATCATTAATTTCTTTAAATGGGAAAAAATAATTTCTTTCCAATTGGAACAGGTCACCAAATAAAGAAATGATGAATTTTACAGTAAAACCAAGTCCAGCAAGAAAAGTGGTCTCTAGATATAACCTCACAAACTCTGTACCTCAGAACCCACAATGATACTATACTCCCTTCCCCCTCCCTCTCTCCCTGTCTGTCTCTTTCTCTTCTCTCTCTTTCTTCTCTCTCCATCTCTCTCTTTTCTCTTTGTGTCTCACTTTCTGTATCTGTCTTCACATATATATAATTACCTATCTCTGTGTGTGTGTGTGTATGTGTGTGTGTATATATATGTGAGACACACACAATAACTTTTCTGTTTTTTCAAAAAGTACAATGGAAACTTTAATTTAGGGCCTTTAATTAATGTGAAAGTTAGGATAAGATTCAGATTTTGGTTAAAGCGAAGATTGAATTCCAATTCTCCAAGTATCAAGATTTTGTGAAGCAAATCAAGAGAGTAAACAAGCTGAAAAGGAAGAATGCTTAACTTATTTAAGAGAACAAAGTTTTCAACTACTTTTGAAGCATTTGAAAGAAAATAAATAATAATTACAAATCATTCTTAATCTTTAATGCAGATCCTCTACTTAGAGCATATAGTGGACATACTTTGGTAGTCAAATTCTTATCTTCACTGGTTCCCACTGGTTCCTTCCTTCCTTCCTTCCTTCCTTCCTTCCTTCCTTCCTTCCTTCCTTCCTTCCTTCCTTCCTTCCTTCCTTCCTTCCTTCCTTCCTTCCTTCCTTCCTTCCTTCCTTCCTTCCTTCCTTCCTTCCTTCCTTCCTTCCTTCCTTCCTTCCTTCCTTCCTTCCTTCCTTCCTTCCTTCCTTCCTTCCTTCCTTCCTTCCTTCCTTCCTTCCTTCCTTCCTTCCTTCCTTCCTTCCTTCCTTCCTTCCTTCCTTCCTTCCTTCCTTCCTTCCTTCCTTCCTTCCTTCCTTCCTTCCTTCCTTCCTTCCTTCCTTCCTTCCTTCCTTCCTTCCTTCCTTCCTTCCTTCCTTCCTTCCTTCCTTCCTTCCTTCCTTCCTTCCTTCCTTCCTTCCTTCCTTCCTTCCTTCCTTCCTTCCTTCCTTCCTTCCTTCCTTCCTTCCTTCCTTCCTTCCTTCCTTCCTTCCTTATTTCCCTACCTTTTCCCCTTCCTTTTTCCCTTCTTTCCTTCCTTTTTTCCCCCCCCTTCTTTCTTCTTATTTATTTATTTATTTATTTATTTATTTATGCTGAGGCAATTGGCATTAAGTGACTTGCTCAGGGTCACACAGCTAGGAACTATTAAGTATCTAAGACCAAATTTGAACTCAGGTCATTCTGGCTTCAGTCGGTGCTCTATCCATTGTGCCACCTAGTTGCCTCATGTTTTGCCTGTTCCATGAAGTCTTCCCTGACTATACTTGGCTACACCAAGGTCTTTCTTCCCTGATCTATATGTTTAACCTATTATCATATATTGTGGAATTTGCTCATAAATAGTACATTATTATTTCTAATTGTTTAACACCCCATACAGCATACCTCCTCAGTTAAATAGTAATCTTATAGGCATGGATTCTTTCTTTAGTAGCATTAACAATAATGATATTAATAGAATTCAATCACATCCTTCTTATATCTTAATTTGAAATTATGATCAATTATTCAATTTCTCAACATATTATGAACGTAATTGATATGGCTGAATTTGCATGTTTGATATTGTTGGGGAATTTGTCAGCCTAGGTTCTCACTGCTCTCAGCAGGTTCATAAAATGTCATTTCAGTCATTTTTTCAGTTGTGTCCAATTATCCCAACCCCACTGATGTTTTCTTGGCAAGGATGCTAAAATGGCTTGCTATTTCCTTCTTCAGCTCCTTTTACAAAAGAGGAAACTGAGGCAAACAGGATTAAGTGACCTCCCCACGGTCACATAGCTAGTAAATGTATGAGGCCAGATTTGAACTTAGGAAGATGAGTTTTCCTGACTCCAGGTATGGTGCTCTCTCCACTGCATCATTTAGCTGTTGGGTGCAATATCTGTGGCGTCAAGAGCAGTCGAAGAGTGTTCTGTTCATTGGAATTTTGTGTATTAAGTATAAGAAGCAAAGAAGTTGTCAGATTTTATTTTGCAGTCTATATATATAGCAGTATTGAGATTTGTATATTGAGTTTGTAGCAGAATAGGGGTTAAGTCAGTTTTTTTTTTAAACTGAAACACTCTTTTTGAGTATTCCTATGATTACATTAATTTTTTTCCTTCACAGTATCCTTTGCATACCCCAGATTTCCAGTTTTCTTATTCTTTAATCCTTTCCTTTTGTTCTGTGATGACACTATACTGACCTGCTCCCTCTGTTCCATTTCTCATCTGTGCATTTGCACTAGCTGCCCCACAAATTCAGAATGTCTCACTTCTGACTAGTTTCTCTGGCTTTTTTCAAGGATCAGGTCAAATCCTATCAGGAAATCTTTTCCATCTTCTCTCCACAACCTCCTTTCTCTGTGATTACCTTGCTTTACCACTGCAAATCTCTTTTACATGCACAATTATTTGCATGTTCTCTTTCCCATTGGAATATGAGTTCCTTATGGACAGTAAGTATGCTTTTGCCTTTCTTTGTATGCTTAGCACTTAACAAAATGCCTGATACACAGTAAGGACTTCATCAATACTTGTGTGACCAGTCCATTGACTCTCTTATTGGCTGTGTATATCTCTGGCTTTGTGGAGAGCTACAAGTGCCAAGAAGTGTTAATGAAATGGGGAGAAAGGTAGAAAATTAGTAGTACTGAGTTGGGAATTCAATTCAGGAATCCTAGTTTACTAATCCTATTTATTAGTGCTATTTTGCTCATTCTTACTTTTCAAAAAAAGAAAAAAAGAAAAAAAATAAGAAAAACTTTTGATCTGTAAATATCAAAAGCATCTCATTTCTTACTTAGAAAATGGACCACTTTTCTAATCTTCATCATGCCTTGGGAAACCTGAGTAGGTGCCATTTCTTCCTATCATCAGTTGCCCTTTCCCTAACTGGCAGAAATTGGAGGTAGGGGCTGAGAAGTGTTCTCAGAGAGAACAAAGCTCAGATTTGCTTTTGGACACATGATTCAAGTCTTCTGAATAGGAAGAGATAAGCCAGTTTCTGAATCATTAATACTTTTTTACAGTTACATCAGGCTAGGGCACCAAATAATGTTCCCAGGGAAATTGCAAATTGATATGTACACATTATATTGCAGAAGTAAATGAAGTCGTAATGCAAACAGAATGCTAACAGCAGGGAAAGTTATGCTTGAGCAGGTCTGGTCATGTTACAAGGAATACATATGCACTATTGTAGAAATAAGAGAGTCCCACCCTTAGGACAGTCAAAGCTTTCTGAAGGAAATGGAGATAGCCATTGTACTTTTCAGCCACAGTTGGTTTAAACACACACACACAGACACACACACACACACACACACACACACACACACACACACACACAACAAAAAACTCACAAACAAATCCCATACCAAAGAAATGTATTGCCTGGAGGCTTTGGGACTGGCTGGTACTTTCTCAGTGCATATGTAATCAGATAAAAATTACTGTTGGTTCTCTCTTTTCAATATCTATTTACTTTTCTCCACTCATGCATTTCTCATCACCTCATACCTAGAGTTTTATAGTGGTCTCCGAATTGGTATCTCACCCCATTCCCTCGAGTATTTCCCCTTTCCAATTTATTGTCTATATTATTACTACATTGCTATTCATAAAAACAGATCTAATGATGTCTTATCCCATTCTAGAAACTGCAATGTCTCCCTACTGCCTCAAATATTTAAATGAAAAAAGAAAGCTTTCTCTGTAAATCTCTTTATATACCTTTTTATGCAGATTTCACATTTCTTCCCATGCTCACTTGAGGTTCTGTCAAATTGGCCTTAATTGCTTCTAGAACTCAGCAATTCACTTCTTGCCTTTAGTTTTCTGTTCTTTCACCTAAACTTAGGCCTTTTGGAACACTTCCTTTCAGCACTCACCTCAAGTGATATCTCTTGTACTGAGTCTTTTGTTCCTGATCTCCCTTCTTCCTGTCTATTACCCTGCCACTATCCCTAATAACTTCATATTTGCTTTGGCCGTATTTTGTATTTGCTCCAAATATAAATTTCTTTAGTCAAATAAGCTCCCTGTGAGCAAGACCATTTAATTTGATTTTTTTTTTAATCTTTAGAATTTGATATAGAGTTTGGCAAGGAATGAACATTTATGTAATCTTTATCTAATCTAATCTACACCTCTAGGAGTAGGGAGAACTGCATGTCTAGTTGCAGCAGGACCATTTTTGTAAAGCAGATGCTAGTGGATGAATAAGTATAATATGCTTTATTCAAATATAGAAGACAATATTGACAACCATGAAAGAAGGCAGTTATTGAGTGAAATTGAAGTGTTTTGTGTTTACTGGAGAACCAAAAATTCTCTGAGCATAAAAAGCCTCTTCTTACTCTCACTCTTTAAACACACACATTCCTGTGAAGGTAACATTATAGAAACCAATCCAGTTGGGAAGAAAAGGTGTGGATGAGGTAAAGAAGTGAACAGTTTTTTTTTTTTCCACTAGTACTTTTATATTTAAAAAAATATTATTCTTAATCTCTGCCCTTAAGTTGCTAGCTGCCTAATTGAGGAAATTATATATACAAGAAAAAAGATAACTAACAACCCATTACAATCAATTAAGGTCAAACTAGTGCTGAGAAAATCTTTTTTTAAAAAAGTATATATATATATATATATGTATATATATACACACATATTAATATATATATATATTATATATTATGTATAATATATAATATATGTATATATATTATTATAGCTTTTTATTGACAAAACATTTACATGAGTAATTTTTCAACATTGACCCTTGCAAAAACTTCTGTTCCAAGTTTTCCCCTCCTTCCCTCCACCCCCTCCCCTAGATGGCAGGTAGTCCCATACATATTAAATATGTTAAAGTATATCTTAAATACAATATATGTATACATATTTATACAGTTGTCTTGCTACACAAGAAAAATCGTATTTAGAAAGAAGGCAAAAATAACCTGGGAAGAAAAACAAAAGTGCAAGCAAGCAATAACAGAGTGTAAAGCTATGTTGTGGTCTACACACATTTCCCAGTATTCATTCACTGGGAATGAACTGAGGAAATCTTAATGTGGGCAGAATGATGTGTGCTAAGGTAGTTAGGGAAAATTTCATAGAAGAGGTGACCTTGAGTTGGCCATCAAAGGATAATTTTTATTTGGATGCATGAAAAGTAAAATGGCAGATGTTATGAGAAGTATTTGAAATGAGCTACTAGAACATATTCTCTCAGCTAATAAAAAGCATGTTATAAAGTTCATAGTAAAAAGGGTTTGTGTTCTAATCATACTCCTATCTATGATTTACCATCTGATGGGAAATCTTTCTTTACCCATTTTGGCTAGTTTCTGAATTGAGAATGGAAATTCAACTTTAAAAAAAAATTAGTGAAAGAGTAACATACTGTAGCTAATTATTATAAAACAATCTGAAAATCCAAAGTTTGTTTTTTTAGATCTGCTTTACCAAATAGATAGGAATAATTTTAATTAGCATATTATTTCTTAATGAAGAAACTATGCTACTCATCTCTAAATAAATGCAATGTTAAGCTTTCAGGGAATGTGTATGTGATCCAGAGGTGGCAGAAATCCAATATGGGGAAAGGGAGGGCAAAGTTCTGTCATATAGATGATTCTCTGGTCATTATCCTATCAGAATTGTAGAACTCAATCAATTCCTCAGGCTTTGGAAGAGACTGTTTATGACTGATTGTCTGGGGGCAGTTTGAGGAGTTATCTAGCCATAATTTAATTTGGATGCTTACAAAGATATATACTCATATAGCTGCCATTGGGATGTGATTTACCACCCTGTGGGTGTAATGCTTACCTAAGAGATGGTAGCAGAAATAAGGTCTTTAATATACTGTATAAAATTAAAAATGGAGAAGATTTGAGTTCAAAGGCAGCAACTTCCTTTATCCCCCAAAATAAAACAAAGCAGAGAACCCACCACTCTTTAGTTTATATCTGAATTTAATATTGATCTTCTTCAATAATAAGTACAGTTTAGCAACCTCCTGTTTTTAAAAGAGCTACTGTGAACATCCATTCCCTTTATCTTTTCTGCTGTCAGCTTCCTGAGGTTTCATTTTAGGGGAGTCTCCAGAGGATGGGGTAAATATTGGGATACAAATGACTGAACTGGTATCAGAGCCATCATTGACAGAAATGACAGAAAGATGCCATGGATATACAATGGTTCTTACTCCCCGCAATTGTATACACTTACTACCTTGTCAAAACATTTACCTACCACAGCAATTACTAGGTGACAGATCTAATTATCCTCCTAGAGAAATAAAGTCATAGTGATATGAAAAAATGCCATTGGCTTAGTTAAGTGAGCTCAGATTGGCAAAAGTAAACTCACAATTTAAACAGTCAATTTTTAATATCCAATAGAGGAAGGCTTCCTGTAAGAAACAATGTGACTTTCCCACCCTCAAATGTTACTTCTTAAAAGTAACTTATCTTGTTCCTCCCAGTTCATAATGCCCTCCCACTAAGAAATTAATTTGTATATATTTTGTATTTATTTTGTTGTACACATGTTTTCTCCCTAAATATAACTCCTTGAGGAAAGGATTTGAATTGTTTGATTCTTGTCTTTGTATCTCTAGCATGTACCACAGTGTCTGACATAAGAGAGATCCATATTAAATACCTGTTGAATGAAGATATTATTTCATGGCATTTTTGTGGCTTTCTCCGTTTCCTAGTTATAGGATCATAGATTTAGAATTAGAAAGGGATATGAGAGATCATTGAGTCCAGCTGTTGTCCTTTCCAGTCCTACTTGTCCATGAGGTTATGAGCTGTTAAAGGGAAAGACTGAGCAACAGTTGGAGAATTAGAGATTGTCTTCTGTTTTTGCTCTGGTCTCTCTGGAAAGAGTCTTGAGCACTTTAGACTCCTCAGACTATCCTCTAGGACATTTTTGAATTGAATTAGTAAGGGAGGCTGGAAGAGGAGGTAGAGAAGTATATTGTAGCATGTGTCTCTTCTTCTTGGTCAACAAAGACCACGTCTACTAACTGCTACCTTTATAATTATGGACAAGTCATTGAACCTTTCTGGGCTTTAGTTTTCTCTTACATAATTGAAGTGGTTAAAAGAGATAACTCTGAGGATCTTACCAATGCTAAATCTATGGGTTTATTCAGCAGTATCAGTCAGTATTAATAAATATAGTGAGCTAGGAAAATATAGTAATCAATTATGACTGTTACTAACTGGCTTGATACTGATTGATGACCAATGTCATTGAAGAATAGAAGAAGATGGCATAATTCCCTACTAAAATTATTTCTGAGATTCCACTAATGCATAATTCCTACAATTAATTCCAGCAAGAAACAAAGAATGAAAAGCCTAGATCATCATTAAAACTTGGAGACCTCTGTTGCCATTTATCCAGACTTAAGTCTAAATTCAGCTTCATTTGTTGATTGATAACTCTTTCCTTAATGTATGCAGATTGTTTATTTATGTCTCTGTGCTTCTGTTCTCCAGGGAGAAAACACAGACATCTGCACTCTGGAGACTCTTACTGGTAGGATCAGGGGATGATGTCTCCAAAAGAGATCTTTCCCCATGATTATAACTTCATCCCATTTGTGGGAAACGTTGTTTTCTGCCTAAATGCAGATTTCCTCATGACAGGTCTCATCAGGATGACTATAAAATTTAACAATAAGTTTGAAAGGGAAAAAGGAAGAGTATGAGGATGATAGGAACCAAAGGACAGTGAAACCAAATGCTACAAAAACAAACAAAAAAATTATGGTAGAGTAGAGAGAAGTGCAGGACCCTAATAGTCATATGCTTTTAGAGTTTTTAAGGATCATAGACATAATTTAGCTCATCATTTTTTGTTTATAGCAGTTGAGATTAAGACAAATGGGGGAAGACAGTTGCCTCTGGTCACACAATAAGTTCTATGGCAAGCAGGACTGAAAGGACACTGCTTGACTACCTACCAACTAGGTAGTCAATGCATCTAGTTGGTAGAGTGGTTAGAGTGCTGCTCCAGGAGTCAGGAAAACTCATCTTCCTGAGTTTACATCTGCCTCTGTGCTTTGGCTATACTGAGTAAGTCACTTAACTCTGTTTACTTTAGTTCCTTATCTGTTTTAAAAAAAAAAGAGCTAGAGAAGAAAATGGCAAACCATTCCATTGTCTTTGCCAACATGGCTCAAAATGGGGTTGTCAAGAATCAGACAAGAATTAAATGACTGAAACAACAAATCTTATATGGTTAAGTAACTTGCCTGGGGTCAGCTAGAAAGCATTAAGTGTCTACAGCCAGATTTGGATTCAGGTCCCCCTGACTTCCGTGCTGGTACTCTGTCCACTGTGCCATCTATCTTACTCCATCCTCTTGTTTTTCTTGACAATTTTGTAATTACATGTGAGATTGGCCTTTTGGATTTCCTTTGATGGAATTGTTTAAAGACCTCTCTTTTGTTTTAAGATCATGCAACCAAATGAAAACATGGTATCATTTTATTTGGACATGGTTAATTATTTCTATTATCTTAGGAGATATTATTTTTTGGCACTGGATTTAGGAGCCATAGTTGAATGCTATTCAATTTAGTTTTTGAGGAAAGGGTAGTTTTAAAGAAATTTTTTTTTGGTTTGCTTTTTTACAAGTCTGATTCAGTTCACAATGTCTGGAGGCCTTCAGTCTGGAGCTAGACAATGTATTTTCAAATGTTTATTGTAGAAAAAAGAATCACGTTTCAGGTATGGCTCAAGTATCCTACCTCTAATACTACTGAATGAACCTGGGCATGTCAGTTGACCTCACTAGGGCCTATTCTCAAATGTAACATGGTGGTGTTAGGTTGCTAAGTTCTTTTCCAGTTCTACATAAATGGTTCTGCAAATTTGGTTTAACAACATTTGTAGACTTATCCAACTTTGAGATTCCATAATTTTGCTTTCCCCCCCCCCCGCAAAGCTAGTGTGATGGGAAGTGGGACTTTTACATGTGACAGTATACCCATATAGGTATGAATGACTAATTTGTGTCATCTCATAGTTGAGATTCCAGCAGTGCCAAAGCAATCTACTAATCTGATCTAGATTACAAGCCATCTTTCATTTTTCTTTGGAGGATTGTTTACCTTGTGTTTTCCTATTCCAGCTCAGTTACTCCTTACCTTTAGTCCTTATCTATGGGAATTCCAATAGGAGCTTCTTGGACTTTAGCTGTAAAGGAAATCTAATTAAGAAGGCAAATCTTCTCCAAAAAACAACAAATATCTAAATAAATGAAGCATTTCTCAATCCAATAAAAGTGATTTTAGATTATTTGTGCCTTTGCACTCATTGATTTCTACCACAGGAGCCTGGACCATAGAAAATCATGTTTTGTATGTGAGGAAATTGCCATTCTAGAGCCTTTCAGTTAGTTTTCCATCCTACCTAAAGAAGGGGTATGGAAGAGCAGGTTTGGCGTTGGTCTCACTAAAGCAGTAATATCCTTCAGCATCATAACTTTAATATCATATACCTTATTGGTTTTTCATATTTAGGTATTCTCTCACTTTCTTTTTTACTTTCCTGCTTTTATTTGAAAGGTCCTTCCCTCCTACCTGCTATGTCTCTACGGGATACTTAATTTGGAGCTGCCAAAAGATTGGTGGATTGATTTAAGGGCACCCATTTATTTACATGGGAGGAAAGTAATATCTTTATTTCAATTTTCCCCATTATAATCCTGTATTTCATTTTATTTCATTTAAAAACAATATGCTAAGAAAGTAGCCATAAAGTTCACCAGTCTACCACAGGGGTCTCTGGAAACTAAAAAAGGTTAAGAATTCTAACTCTATAGAAACAATTTGCTAAATACAAAATTTCATTATTTTATCATTTCAAATGTTTCTCTTAGAACCTGTTCTATGAGAACTCTTGATAGAAAGGAAAATCATCAGTAGCATATGTGTGAGAAACTTTTGTACTATGGGAGTTGGGAATTTAGAGCCTATCATATCAGCATCCTTTTTGCTTTTGTTTTCCTTAACTATGGGAAAAGATGTATGCCAGTGGGTAAAAAGTACCAGATGGAAGGCAACGCCTTGGTCTCACAGAAGTTTCTGTGAAGATTCCTGATAGATATTTTTTCTTTCTAATGGAGAAGGAAAGTTGCAGGGAAAGCAGGTGTAGTGTTAGTGTGATGTGAATGGTTTTCTTGTGATGTTCAGATGATTAGATGCATTCTGAGTCCAGTCACTCCATCTGTATCACATTTATTAGTTTAACTAGAATGAGGTAACTGCCTATATGTAAGATGCATGCTTCTTTTCAAAAGGAATTGTACTTTCACAGCACGAGGCTGTCTTGCAGATACTAATCATGAAATTTGCTGAGGAGCAAGAATATATGACTATGAGAGGTTTGGAAATGAGGATGTGCCCGAGGAAGGTCCTGGGAGTATAGTGAAGTATCTTATAGCTAACATGTCTATGTTTTCCTATTCACAAAATGCACTTAAATATATACCTTTTGATCCATATAACACCTGTGTAAAGTATGTAAGGCAGAGAATGGCATCTCCATTAAAAATTATGAGAAACTGAAGGCTAAACAATTCAATTTGGTAAACATTTATCAAATGTCTATTAAGTACCACGATCTATGTTTGTGAAGGAATACAAATATAAAAATTAAAAGTCCCTTTTTACAATTGACACAGGAGGGGGGCATATTTCAAGAAAATGAAATAATTTTGGGATAGGTGACTAGGGTGATCAAAAAAGACATCTTATAATAGATACATAAGTGAACCTGCAAATTTTAATTTAACAATATTTGTGACCCTATTCAACTTTGAGATTCCATAATTTTATGTTCTTTTTCAAAGCTGGTGTGATGGGAAGTGGGACTTTTAGATGTGACAGTTGGAAAGTATCACAGGAATGAATGACTGATTTGTGTCATCTCATGGTTGAGATTCCAGCAGTGCCAAAGCAACCTGCTGGTCTGATCCAGATTTCAAGCAATTTTCATTTGTCTTTGGCAGATTATTTACCTTGTGTATTCTCTGTTCCAGTTCAGTTACTCTTTACTTTTAGCCCTTTTCTGCTGGGAGCTCCAATAGGAGCTACTTGGACTTTAGTCAAAAGGAAACCCTTGTAGGATCCAAGAAAAACATTTGAAATGATAGAACCACAAAAGCATATGTTTAACACAGTATTTCTATGTTAACATTTTTAGTGTCATGAACCCCTGTGGTAATCTTGTATGAGCCTTGACTAGGGTAAGGGAATTAAAAAGATAACGGTAAGGAGGAAGAGAAAATTCCAAGCAAAGGGATAGGATATGTAAGGTGGCATATTTGGAAGCAGCAAGTAGGCAGGTCTGACTCAAACATAGTGTAGAAAAGTTAAGAGAATTTCTTTGATTTTTTCTAGGGTTCTTGCAAGTGGATAGACTAATGATTGTATCCCAGTCTTTGCATCCAACCAATTTTGCTGTGTCATATTGCTTTTAAAATCCTTGACTCAGTTCTATAATGTTTCCAGATAAAGAGCATCATTTGATAAATGGGGACATTTTGAGCTTTGATCCTTCAGTTTTTCCTTTCCAATGAATGCTCTTGAGGTACTCCTATAGTAAAAGATAGATTGAATCAAGACATTCTTGTACAAATGGGCTAGGAATTGCTAAATAAAAGATACTGGTAATGCAATAACTAATAGAGATAAGCTTAAAAACATAGAATCCAAATATAGAATCATGGAACATAGATGGAAAAAGATCATAGTGGTCATTCTCTTTCTCTTATAGATGAGAAAAGAGAAGTCCAGAGAAATAAAGTGACTTCTGCATACTCTCTTGCCTTTATTTCTAGAAAGTGGTATTGGTTTTTTGCTCATGCCATTTCCCCATTTAGATCTTGTTAAACTATTTGTTTCAATGATTTCCCATGGTCAGAAAGGGCAGAGATTTACCATTCATTGTCTAAAGAACGATTTTCTTTTATTTAGCTTTAGATTTGCTGCTGGTGCATTTTATTGACTTTTGCTCCCGTATTCATGGAGAAGGATGAATAGGTGTGACTGTATTGCTTTTAAGTAAATCTTTTGTGGGGTATATGGTCAGGATTTTTTTTAAGGTATACCCCCTTTTCTCACTCATTCTCTAACATACTTCTGACCCTCATATTCATTATATAATTACAGTGTCACCTTATAGAAAGTTATAGAAAAGCAAATTTTGGCTTTATATAAAGATGGTATTTCTAGCACACAGTGAGTTCCTCTTCACTGGTTGTGTCTAAGCAGAGGCAGTATGGAAGCAGAGACAGTATGATCTTTCCTCCATTCTATTTTAGAGGGTATTCTATTCTAGGAGAGATTAGATTACATGACTTCTATGGTCCCTTTTAGTTCTTAGTTAATTCAGTTCTGTAATTTAAAATTGTATAACAAAAAGAAAGACATTCGGTTTATGGGTCATCTCAAGTACATCTATTTCTGGAGATTAGTTCCCTATGTTTTGATAGCCCCAATCCCTGTCCCACCTTGGCACTAGCTTTTCTCAGTCTGTTATTATCTAAGTTATTCTAGTGGCCTATCTGAGAAGTCTGGCTCTCTGCCTGGGTGATGGGAAGAAAAGCCAGAGGGAACTGAATAGTCTGTACTCGTTTAGATACCACACTGAGCACTAATCTAATAAATCTACTGGGTAAATGCTGTTACCTTGAAAATATGATATCAGAAGATAGATATTTGAAAAATGAGCACACTGTAAGGATATGAGCAGTGAAAATGAACTTTGGGTGTTACAGAAAATTAAGAAGAAGAACAAACATCTCAATGACCAGAGTCTGGACTGGGATCTATCAAGGGATAGTGCTATCAATCTTATTACATTAAGCAGATGTGTAAATACTGAAAAATTCATGAAGTGGAATGAAACAGAGAAGCCGAGTTACAATCTAGGGCTTGGATTTGATGTATGCCATGCTGACACTATAAAGGGAGATGAAGAAAAGGGTATGAACAAGAGCAATTTCACATGTGCTGACTGTTTTTCTCCACCTCTGACTCTGAGAGTCTATAATTTCAATTTATCAAATGGGAGTGCCAGCAAATATAAATATTAGAATCATTTTTTCCTTTGAAGGCCAACAGGGAAGGAAAGTAAGAAAAATTTTTAGAGATACATGGATTCTGAGACCAGACTTTCTGGCATAACTTTCTGGAATGATCTTTAAGAGACATGCTGATGATCCAGAGTAAATGGAATAAGCTTTGTAATGAAGTTTCATGGTAAAAGGGATTTTGATGGTTTCTAAGTTTGTTGCTAAAGTTAACCTGAAATTCAGCCTTATTGCCTGATGTCATTGGTGCTTTTTATATGTGTGAAAGCCAGAATTCAATTATTTTGCAGTTCACTTAGACAATATTGCCACAGTGGTAATGAAGGTGGATAAGACATTTTGTTCTCTAAGGATGTGCGAGTAATACCAATGAGCAGGAGCAATGGGAAGGAGAACTGTGTGAATATATGGAGGCTACTGGAAAAGGAGACTATTTCAGTTAATGTTGAACAAATGCTACTAAGAATATTTTGTGATAGGGTCTGCGTAAAAGAAAAAAAAAAAAGATAAGTGAAACACAATCCTGCCTTCACAGAGTTTATTATCTAGAATTCAGGAATTCTTAACTTAGGGTAGATTTTTTTTTTTAATTTAAAAACTACATTTCATTGCAATTGGTTTCCTTCATAATCCTGTATATTTTATTTTATATATTTTAAAGCACTATTCTGAGAGAAGATCCATGGGCTTTATCCAACTGTACAAGAAGTCCATGATGCACAAAAAAATTAAGAATTTCTGATTCTTAAATAGAGATGACACTAATTCAAATAACTGCAATATAAGGTAGATCCCCAAAGAGGGGATGTAACTAAGAAATAATAGGACCTTTCAGTCAAATAAATTAGAGAAAGTTTCATAGATGAAGTGGTATAGGTTTTGGGATTTAAAGAATGGGTAGAATCTCAATAGATTTGGGGAAAAAAGGAAGTTACTTTGCATGCTTATGTATATATCACAGTTCCCTCCCAGTTCCCTCACACAGATTCTAAGTAACATAAAGGCAGGGATCTTGTCTTAATATTTCTTTTTTCTGGACCTATGTTTTATGTTTAGCAGGTATTTAATTGTTACTGAAATGAATTAGTGATTTAGAGAGAGAATCTAATCAAAGGATGGGAAATTTTAAGTCATGAATTAATCAAATGGGATAGTTCATCGAAAGTACTTTGCAAATGTTAACATCCGATACCAGTGTCAGTCATTATTAATATAACAACTACAAGGGATTGTAATTAGTTTGCTTTCATTAGACTCCAAAGTTTATTTGCTAACAATATTAAGTAGCATTTATATAGCTCTTATTATGCTTCAGGCACTGTTACATGCTTAAAAATTATTAAATTTATTTTGTTCCTCAAAACTTTTTATTTGGTCCTCAGAACATCCCTGAGAGATGGGTGTTGTTGATATCCCAATTTTAGAGATGAATAAACTTGAGGTACACAGAGTTTACATAATAGGTCTGGAATCAGACAGCCAGTAAATGTCAAGCCAGATTTGAATTCAAGTCCTTATGATTCCTGGCTCGTCATTCTTTCCACTCAAGCCATCCCTGTTTAAGGGAATACTGGGAAATAAGGTAGCAAAGATAGGATTAGAGATGAAAAGAACTTTTGAGATAATCTACATGAATCTCTTTGTTTTTACAGGTAAAGAAATAAATCAAATAGGGTAGTGATTTGCTCAGTCATACAACTGGTAATTAGCAAAGCCAGAATTTTATCCCAAATTCTAAATCCAATACACTGAAACCAGATTGTATATGCTAGCAATTTAATTCTTTATTCATTAAGGGAGTGGAGTTATCGCCAGAGCTGGTGTCAGAGCTAAGCCTTGGAGCCTAGTGATGATTTTCTAAATTATGGCTATCAATAAGTTTAATTTGGAACTTTTTAGGTTTGCATAGTTCCATTTCCTAAATAAATAAACAAATTTCTGCAAAGAGAGCCATGATGACCATGATTGCATAAGAGGTAATGCATGGATTAAGTTATAAGGAAAGCTTGCCAAGGACATTGTTGGATATTTTGTTCATGAAGAAATAGCAAGAAAGGCAGTGAATTGTGTTTGAATGTATAAGCTGCCCTGAAAGCTAAGAATGCTATCTGTTTTTTTTTTTTTTTTTTTTTTTTTTTTTTTTTTAATGAAGATATACAAGGCATGTAGGCTACTCTCCACGAGAAGTAATTTACTTTAACATTGCAGGTTTGGACAAATATGTTACTCTTCGAAATCTTGAATCTGAAGAAGATTAGCCAGGATGAAGTGAGACTGAGTCTGAAGAAGCATTGGGTCTAAATAAGGATTTAATCTTAGTTACTCTCCATAATGTAATATAACAATTAGATAATTAGTGGAGAAAGTATTTATTTAGATTTCTATTGTGAATTATGATGTTATTTCTTTTTGTAGCCTTCATAATAAATGTCCAAATAGAACTTGTATTTATTAAATAATAGTTTATTAAGAAAGATAGCCTAGAATGGTAGATGAGAGCTAATCTTAGAGTCAGGAAATCCTATATTCAAATTCTCCTTTACATAGTATGTGAGCATGAGTGAATCATTTAATTTCTCAGTACATTCAGCATTTCTCTAAAACTGTAAATTACAGATAATTTGTTGCTTTGAATTGGTACAAGGTATCACCACACTGGGAGTATCCCACAATTATGATATTGTATGTGTGTATATTATACATATACATGGCTGTATGTGTATGTGTTGACATCTATGCACATGCATGCATTTAGGGTTGGTATATATTAAATCAGCAGTACATTCATGCATTATTTAACTTTGTAAATACATATACATATATTTGTATATATACATATGCACATATGCATATGCATGTATATGCATGTGTGTCTGTATTTGTGTGTACTATAAAGAATGAGATACTATATGTGGATCACAGGTATTATTAGCATGTAGAGTTATAACCTAACCTGGGGACCTCCTATGAAATATGGAGATGTGAAAATTCAAAAATGATATAATTTGCCGATCTGTACTCTGACTTTGGACAAAGGATAGCATCTTACTTAAGCAACAACTATGATGGTTAAAAGGTAAGTTGAATCATGAATAATGAATTTTCAAATTATTCTTTTTATAGTCAATTTTCATCAGTATTTAGGTACTTCTAGGCATTACACATGGTGGGCACATATATAATATCCTTCTCAGTGTCTAGAGAGGAGCCTTCTGGTGTAGATTACTCTGCAAGAGCAGGTGTAGTTACTGACATTGCCAGATTATTATTATTTTGTTTTTTTCTCCTTAATCTATGTCCTTATTGTTGTACTTCTCTTCAGAGCCTGTTCTTCACTTGGACTTATATTCAGACTTAGCTAGAAGCACGACCATTAAATATCTATTGTGGAAAAGAAAGAAGAAATGTTGTAAATTAAGGCTGGAATGAAGGGAACAGTATAGGAAATATAATCTAGGTCATTTTGAGTAGTAAAGTAATGGTTGGCAAGGTTAAAAGAGCTAATTTTATTAGTGCTCTAGTAATCAAATCAAGGAATTAGGACTTTATTTGATTGGCAGTAGGGAGGTAGCCTCTGAAATCTGTGATGTACAAAATACTGTAGAATTTCTTCTTTAAGACCTTTTTTTTAATACCAGAATTTTGGAATATATTCTTCCTCATTCTCCCTTCCTTCTCCATGTCTTTAGCAAAAATTCCTTTTTTTAAAAAAATAATCTTATTAATTTTTCTCTTTTGACTTTACAACACTCAGTTTTTCTCTAGATTCAACTCTCCTTGGTAACTAAAAAATACTTAAGCAGACTAGATAATATGGACATGCCTGAAAATGTATGAAACATACTTCCTTAATAATTCCCTACTTATCTTCCTTGAAGAGGGAGATATTATATCATTTGTACTCTAAGAATTTTTTTTGATAGTTATCTAGAGTAATACACACTTAAAGTGATGTTATCTTTGATATTAATGGAATTGAGTGTGTTATTCTTCTGTGTCTGTTGATTTCTCTGTATATTAATTCATGTAGATATTTTTCCGAATTCTTCAGTCATCATTTATAACTTTATAATAGGAGTACCTTCCTATCTTTAGGTAAGTACATGGTATATTGGATAGAACAATGTACTAGATTTAGGAAGATGAGTTCAAATGCTGCCACACACACTTACTGCCTCTGGGCAAATCATTTAACTTCTCTCAGTCATGTATAAAATGAGGGAAATAATATTACTTACCTTCCAGAGTTGTTGCGAAGATGGAATGAGACAACATTTGTTTGAGTTGCAAACACGGAATTATCATATAAATACTATAAATATTTTATGACATGGTTTCTTTCTACTATTCTCAAGTAGACAGGCATCTAATTTTTGTTGTCATTGTTGTTATTACCAAAATGAGTGCTACTATGAATGGTTTGGTATATACTGGATCCTGAGTATGTCATTGAAACACCTAGGGATGCATGCCCAGAAGTGGGATCACTACATCAAATAGTATGGCCATTTGGTCCCTATTCTAACATAATTCCTAATTGACATCCAGAACAACTGGACCAATTAATAGTTTATCTTATCTTCTCACAGTTTTTACAACTTTGATTGTTCCTATTTTTTTTTGTCACCTTTGACAATTTTCAGAATGTGAAGTAAAATCCCAGAGTTTTAATTTGCATTTATCTTACTATTAGTAATTAGAACATATTTTTCAAGAGATAATTTGTAATTTTCAAAATTTCTATTGAAAATTGTTCATCTGGGGGCAGCTAGGTGGCGCAGTGGATAGAGCACCAGCCTTGAATTCAGGAGGACCCAAGTTCAAATCTGGTTTCAGACACTTAACACTTCCTAGCTGTGTGACCCTGGGCAAGTCACTTAACCCCAGGCTCAAAAAAAAAAAAAAAAAAATTGTTCATTTATATCCTTGCCTACCTATTTATAGGCAGAATGGTCATTGGGATTAAATATTTGTTTCAATTTCCTATATACCTAGAATATTAGAGTATTATTCATAAGTTTTATACAAATATCTTGATTGTATATAGTTTCTCTATTTTCTCTTTATTTTATGCAAAAATTCTATTTTTCATTTAATCTATTTTTGTTGATCTTTTATGATGTCTTCTAATCCATCCTTTGATTAAATTTTTCCTTAGATAATGATTTTGTAAAGCACCTGACTGAAATTGATAAAACAATTTGGTTTGACAATAATCTATACCACATCAGTTTTTGTAAAATAAAGTTTTTCACTTTAATAATAAGGTCATGTAATTGAAGGTGAAAGACATCTTGAGACACAAGAAGTGAACAGCTCATATTTTCCTTTCAGACTTCAGTGAAGACAGCTCAGTGGTCTAAGTGTAATAGCAGAGACCCTGAGACCAACAATCATTCTCCCAGACCAGTTGCCATAGACGTCATTGAGAGAAGCACCTCTTAAAAGAGGGAGGCCTTCCACTCCTGCCTCCACAAATACAAATTGTTGTCAGTAATGGGCAGATTAACCTAGGAATGCTGAAACCCCTTATGGTTGTGCCTTCTCTTATTCTATATGAACTTTTTTTAGAACAGAGACTAGTTTTCTATTTTTAGCACAAAGTTAATGCTTAATAAATGTTTTCATCCATTCATATCAAATACTCAGCTACTACTCCTTTCAATTATTTCTGTCTAGTTTCCAATACTGATGTACTTCTCTCTCTGTCTTTTTCTTTTTGAAAGTTCTAAATCGTTTAGATGACTTGCTTTAAGATGCAGTCTGAGATCTGTTAATGCTGTGTCTTCTTCATTTGTACTATTTATTATTATCTTTGAGATTCCAAACTTTTTGTTCTTCCAAACAAATTATGTTATGGTTTTGTTTGTTATCTTAGTTGAAACTATGATTGTAAGTCTTGCTTTTTCAGAATTACCTCAAGCAAAGAGATTTTGTTGTGACCTCTTATTTTTCTCTCACTCATTGCTTCAAGAAGCTGTAGCATGTTCAGCAACCGCACTCCAGTAAAACTATTTGGGTAGAGGGGCTAAACCAAACTGAGAGTAATCAAATCCATCAGTGAGTTAGGGGGATGTCTACCCCATGTGTGTGAAGCCTTCTACTGGTCAAATGAGTAACTAAGAACAATTTGTTCCACCAGCCATGAAGATAACTGAAACAGGCACTGTGGAGCATTGAGAGTTTGATCAGACATGAAAGAAGCTAAAGTTATCCTATGCATCCTAGACTATCATCAGTTGTCCTGTCTTGCTACTGAACTTCAGTGCCTTTGGAAGGAATAGTGAAGCTGACAATTTTGTGTAACTCTATCTCATTTAAATCTAATTCACACACAAGTCAAGACATCACCCCACGATGTCAATGGTCCTCTTTGAAAATGAAGAATGAACAACAACAATCTTTCCAGGTTACTTTAGAATCCATTTCCAGTGTTATTACTTCTCCATGGAAACAGCATGATACATTGGGATTTCCTTTGTAACCTAAGATGATGAGAGCTTCATGCTGTTCTTTCATTTTTACTCCTATTGTGTTTCTCTTTTGATGTCTCCATTCTCCCTTTAAACCTATTTACATTCAGCCCTTTCCCAGATGTTTCTCTCTCCTCTCCTCTGGATCCCCATTACTTCCTACTTCATAATAGAAGTTAGTAACAAGATATATGCCCTTATGTTACATAAGGTGAATTTTTCAAAGTGCCCAAAGCCAGGTAGCAGATTCCTGTGTCATCATCTACTTCCTCTGTGGGGTTTAGTCATTATACTGTAATCTGCTCTTTCAGAGTCTATCTAATACCTAACCTCTAAACAAGGGGAGAAGTCATTTGTCTCTCAAGTTTCAACTAGTCTTTCTGTGCTCTTGTGCCCCATCTTCTTCTCTCTTTACCCAAAAGGACTTTGCATTATTCTATAATCTATAATATTGATTTACTAATAAAGGAATGAGATTCTTGCTCCAATGGATATATTCATCCAATACTTCCTCCTTTCTCCTTTTCCCAATATATTATTTTGTTTCTTTGAGTTTTTAACTACTTTATTTTCTCTTTGCTTCCTCAGTGGTTTAAAAATCAAACAACAAATAAAAACTACTCATCCACTTCACATTTGTGACCTGTTGTTGCCCCAGACACATGGAAACAAACATTTCATTTAATCATCTTCCATACTCTGAAAGTATTTACCATTTTTCTGTTTTGTCAGTTTGCACATTGAATACCTTGCTTACTGTTAATGTTCCTTTGAAAAAAAATGACAAGTTCAAATTCTTTAAGCTGAATGTTCATTCATTTTCTTTGATGGTTAGGATTATCTTTACAGAATAATGTTTGGGGGCTACCGACTAATCGAGTTTTGGAGTATCTTTTGGCTAATTGTACACAAAGAGTATTCTTAGTCTATTCTCATTCTTCATAGAATGTGAAGACTTTTTTTCAGTGTTGCCTACAAAATTTTGAATGCATTTAGGGGAATTGGTGGGGGAGTTTTAAAGTGACTACAGATTACTGTGAAGCTATAGTTCATAAGACTGTACACAAGTATCATATCAGATGACAGTCACATGTTTTCTAGTTGGTTGAATAGGAGATGAAAGCTAGATGCAAAGGAGAATCTCTGCTCAATCTAGAGAAAGACATGATGGGATTATGCAAAGTACCTAATAATCATTAATAGATTAATATGAAGATCAGATAAGTAAGAAACACATTGGGGAAATAACCATTGAGAACTGCACACCATGGCAGAACTATACAGGGTAGATGAATTTGTGTTGATGGTTGGCTTGGAAGTAAGCCTTATGATTTAAAAGGGAAATGTATATACTTCCTTTGCTCCAAAAATTCTCTGAATCTGGAGGCAGGGGAATATCTTTGAGATGGTTTAGGGGCTTTTTTGGCCCCAAGGCATGACCTTATTATTGTCCAGTTTATCTATCAATAGGGATTCTAATGAGGAAAAACATGTCCTTGAGAACTGCTGATTAACAATGTGGACATGGTTTCCCCCCTTACCCCTTTAGGTATTATGGATGATAACCTTTCTGTTGGCATTCCTTCAAACAACCCAGCACGGGAAGGTCCAGAGGTGGGTAGGCAATGTAGCCAGTGATTTTAGAAGATTCAGCTGAGTTGTCAAACTGGTCTGTTTTCCTTTAAGGCAGATTGTACAGATGCATTAAAACTTGAACAAATCTGAGGTTTGATATTCCCTTTCATGGTTTGAGTTATCTGGTGCTTACCATAGGGTGGCAGATTAATTTACTACACCACAGCCCCATTGTCCTAAGAAAGGTTCCCCAGAGAGCCTGTATGGCTCATGGTGAAAGATAGAAGGGAGGCTAAGGTGGGAATCTTAGGATTCAGAGCTAAAAGGGACCTAATGCTACAAGTTCAATGAAGATTACTTGTGTAGCTGCAGAATTGTTAGCTAAAACTCATTATACTTTCTGATAAAATTTTGTTAATCTAGAATTTAGGCACCCAAGGACTGTAGTTTTCAATTAGAAATGTTCAATATTTCATTCAGCTGAGGAAAGTAGAACACAACGAGAACTGGGAGGGGGGAGGTAGATCTCTGCTTCTGGAAGCTGGTCTCATGAAAAGCTATTTGTTTGCCACCTCTTCTTTCTTCTTTTTTTGTTCCTGATCTCTTTGATATCTTTCTCTTTGGCTCTGTTGGATTAGGATGATTGATACCAACACATTTTGAGACAGGCTTGCCTCAAATCTCATTTCTGCTATAAATTACTCTAGTTAAAATTAATCAACTGATATTAAAGGAATGACTCGATGTCATTGTGTGCACTATTTTAAATGTCATTAATTTTTTTAAATTTGTCACTTGCCTTTTATAATAGTAACAACAACAATAATAAACAACACATTTTAAGATTTGAGTTATCTTCCAATATAATAGTTTACCATATAGCATATTAGAGTATGCAAAGCACTTCACACATGCCATTTCATTTGATTCTTTTAGCAACCTTATGTTGTGATAGGTGAGGTAGATAAACAAACTGATGTTGGAATAGATTCAGTGACTTGATAATCACATGGTTTGTAAATGTATGAGGTGGAATTTAAATTCACATCTTCCTAACTCCAAGTTCAGTAATCTATTCATTTGTGTCACATTAGAATCTTCCAATGTAACAAAGAAAATTGTTAGGAAAAATGTACTGATGAAGCAATTAGGTCTTCTACAGCATATGACATTTAGTAGCCATAATTCCCACTTCTTTAATGAGAGAACAGAAGTATATTTCATCATTTTTTCTCTTCATTAAATGATAGTATGTATATTTGCCCTGATTTCAATTACCTTTTTTTTTTTAATTAAAGCTCTGTGCTTTTTGTTTTATATCACAATAATTTCTTTATATACTTGGTCCATCTACCCTGTGAGCCTTCTCTGGTAACAAAGAAGAAAGACAACTAACAAAACCCATATGACATCTGATAGAATATACAACATTCTATACTTACTGTTATCCACCTAAGAAAAATGGAAAAAGTATATTTTCTCATATTTTTTTTAAAGATTTGTTATTACAAATATACAATATTGGCTTTATTTTAATGTTTAATTTTAACAAGTACATTTTGTTCATTGTTCTCTTTCATTCATTCTGTATCAATTATATGTCTTCATAGGTTTCTCTGAATTTTTCTTTTTTTTTAAATTTAGAATTTTTTTCACAGTATATATGCATGAGTAATTTTTTTTATAATATTATCCCTTGTATTCATTTTTCCAAATTATCCCCCCCTCCCTCTATTCCCTCCCCCCGATGACAGGCAATCCCATACATTTTACATGTGTTACAATAAAACCCAGATACAATATATGTGTGTAAATACCATTTTCTTGTTGCACATTAAGTATTAGATTCCGAAGGTATAAGTAACCTGGGTAGATAGACAGTAGTGCTAACAATTTACATTCACTTCCCAGTGTTCCATCTCTGGGTGTAGTTATTTCTATCCATCATTGATCAACTGGAAGTGAGTTGGATCTTTTTTATGTTGAAGATATCCACTTCCATCAGAATACATCTTCATATAGCATTGAAGTGTACAGCGATCTTCTGGTTCTATTCATTTCACTCAGCATCAGTTGATGTAAGTCTCTCCAAGCCTCTCTGTATTCCTCCTGCTGGTCATTTCTTACAGAACAATAGTATTCCATAACCTTCATATACCATAATTTACCCAACCATTCTCCAATTGATGGGCATCCATTCAACTTCCAGTTTCTAGCTACAACAAAAAGAGCTGCCACAAACATTTTGGCACATACAGGTCCCTTTCCGCTCTTTAGTATTTCTTTGGGATATAATCCCAATAACAGCAATGCTGCGTCAAAGGGTATGCACAGTTTGATAACTTTTTGGGCATAATTCCAGATTGCTCTCCAGAATGGTTGGATTCTTTCACAACTCCACCAGCAATGTATCAGTGTCCCAGTTTTCCCACATCCCCTCCAACATTCATCATTATTTGTTCCTGTCATCTTAGCCAATCTGACAGGTGTGTAGTGGTATCTCAGAGTTGTCTTAATTTGCATTTCTCTGATCAGTAGTGATTTGGAACACTCTTTCATATGAGTGGGTATAGTTTCAATTTCATCATCTGAGGTTTCTCTGAATTTTTCATATTTACTATTTCTTAGAGTAAATAATATTCAATTATACTCATATGCCACAATTTCATCAACTTCCTAATCAATAGGAATGATAATTTTTCCCATAAGTAACTAGGTGATTCAATATAGTATTGCATCTGAAGTTCGTAAAACTTTTCAAAGTTCAAATTTGATCACAAACACTTAATAGTTACTTGGGAAAGCCACTTAACCACTGTTTGTCTTAGTTTCCTCAACCATAAAGGTGAATAATAATAATAATAATAGCCACTCATTACCTCTGAGCTGTGGGGGGGAGGGGGTCAACTGGTTTCTCACCTTCACCAGGTCTTCAGATGTCTGGGCTCTGATTATCTCAATCAGAGAGCTACCTCTTTAGAGGTTCCACCGCAGAACACCCAAGTCATTCAAGTATGCAGCAACAGGTCTTTATTCTAACTCTTTACATATTGTTCCCTAATGTTCCCTCTAGCTTTCCCTCAGGAGTTCTCCTGGAGTTCCCTCCACCCACCTTCTGCAACCCTTTTTTATAGTCCCCAGTTCACATGACTGAGAGTGTACAAGTTTGAGCATGATCAGCAAGAGCTAGGAGGCTTTTTCTCATTAATGAAGCTTACTCAATACCTTTATGCCCTGTTATCAGGCTCAGGCAGAATAAGCCTCTGAGTGCCTCGTATACTCTGCCCTTGAGATCTGCCCCTGACCGCAATAGCAACTACTTCTCAAAGTTGCTGGAAAGATCAAATGAAATTATATTTGTAAATCTCTTAGAATAATACCTGGAAACTACTAAGCTTTTTAGTTATCACAAAAGTGCTACTTTTAAAATTTTGTTAAAGCTTTCCTTATGTCTTTTCTAAGAGTGGGATTGTGTGTTCAAAGACTATGACAAGATTAGCCAAAAGAATGTTATCCTGTAGTAAGAGAGCCTTAGCTCCTAGTTATAAGGGAAGCAATAGTTCCACTGTACCTGGTCCTCATGAGATCTCATCTGTAGTGTTGTCTTTAGTTCTGGGTACCACAATTTAAGGATGCTGATAGGCTAAAGCTAAAGAACATTCACAAGAGAACATCTAGGTTGATGAATCCTGCATTCACCATTGCATGTGAAATTTGGTTTAAGGAAATGGGGATATGTAGCCTGGAGAAGAGCAGATTCAAGGGAGCCATGATGACAGTGAATGTCATACCAAAAAGGGATTAGACTTTGTTTGACTACAGATATCCGAAACCAGGAGCAACAAATGGAAATTGCACAGGCAAGGTTAGGCTCAATTATGAAAGACTTTTTATCACTTAGACCTGTCCCGGAGTACAATGGGTCTACCTGGAAAGATGCTAGGTTTCCTCTCATAAGATGTATCCAAGAAAAGGTTAATTAGCCTTCTGCTGATATGCTTAAGTGATAATGTTTTTCTCATATTGTTTGGAATAGATGACACCTCAGGTCCTTTCCAATCCTCATATTCTGCATCAATAACTTTCCTTTTGAAATTTGAAAGTATATATATTTGTGTATATATATATATATATATATGAAATACATATTTATCTTCAAATTATGTATATATAAATTATTTCCTTTTTGTTTCTAATTTTTTATTTTTGAAATATATGCAAAATATATGCAAAGATAGTTTTCAACATTCACTCTTGCAAAACCTTGTGTTCTAAAAGTTTTCTTCCTCCTTTTCCCCCACTCCCTCCCCTAGATAGCAATATGGGTAATTCTACTATACATATTTCCACATTTATTATTTTACACAAGAAAAATCAGATCAAAAAGGAAAAAAATGGAAAGAGAGAAAAAAAACCAAGCAAATAACAACAAAAAACAGATGATTTGAAAATACTATGTTGTGATCCACATTCAGTTCCCACAGTCCTCTCTCTGGATGCAGATGGCTCTCTCCATTACTAGACCATTGGAACTGGCCTGAATCACCTTACTGAAATTAGCCACATCCATTAGCGTTGATCATCATATAATCTTGTTGTGTACAATATTCTCTTGGTTCTATTCACTTTACTTAGTATCAGTTCATGGGCTTTCTGAAATCATCCTCAGATTATTTTTATAGAACAATAATATTCCATGACATTTATATACCATAACTTATTCATCCATTCTCCAATTGATGGGCATCCATTCAGTTTCTAGTTCCTTGCCACTACAAAAAAGGCTGCTGTAAACATTTTTGCACATGTGGGTCCTTATATGATCTTTTTGAGATACAGACCCAGTAGAGACACTGCTGGATCAAAGGATATGTGCAGTTTGATAGCCTTTTGGGTATAATTCCAAATTGTCCTCCAGAATTGTTAGATCAATTCACAACTCCACCAATAATGTATTAGTGAGCCAGTTTTCTTACATCCCCTCCAATATTTATCATTATCTTTACGTGTCATCTTAGCCAATCTCAGAGGTGTATGGTAGTACCTCAGAGTTATCTCAATTTCCATTTCTCTAATCAATAATTATTTAGAGCATTTTTTCATGTGACCAGAAATAGTTTTCTTCATCTGAAAACATCTGTTCATATGCTTTATCCATTTGTCAATCAAAGAATAGCTTGTATTCTTAAAAATGTGAGTCAATTCTGTATATATTTTAGAAATAAGGCCTTTATCACATTGATATCATAGTTTCCCCTAGTTTTCTTCTATCCTTCTACTCTTGTCTGGATTGGTTTTGTCTGTACAAAAAACCTTTTAATTTAGTATAATCAAAATTATTCACTTTGCATTTCATAATGTTCTGTAGCTCTTCTTTGGAAATAAATTCCTTCCTTCTCCATCGATTTGTCTCTTGTTCTCCTAATTTGCTTATAGTATCAATCTTTATGTCTAAGTCATGAATCCATTACAACCTTATCTTGGTATAGGGTATTAGGTGTTAGTCGATGCCTAGTTTCTGCCATTCTATTTTCCAGTTTTTCCAACAATTATGGTCAAATAGTGAGTTCTTATCCCAGAAGCTGAAATCTTTGGGTTTGTCAAAAACTACATTACTATAGCCATTGAGTTTTGAGTCTTGTGAGCCTAATGTATTCAACTGATCACTAGGCTATTTCTTAGCAAGTACCAAATGGTTTTAATGACTGCTGCTATATAATATAGTCTTAGGTCTGGTATAGCTAAGCCACCTTCATTTTCATTTTTCATTAATTCCCTTGAAGTTCTTGACCTTTTGTTCTTCCAAATGAACTTTATTATTTTTTCTAGTTCTATAAAGTAAAGTCATGAAAATTTGATTGGTATGGCACTGAATTAGTAAATTAATTTAGATAGACTGTCATTTTTGTTATATTAGCTCAGCCTACTCATGAAACACTTGATATTCTTCCATTTATTTAGATCTAAGTTTATTTGTGTGGAAAGTGTTTTGTAATTGTGTTCATATAGTTCCTGACTTTGTTTTGGCAGATAGATTCCCAAATATTCTATATTTTCTACTAAATGCTGTTTTCATTTACATTATTGTGATTGTGGGTAATATTTCCTTGGTTTTGCTTTTATCAGTCTTTTAGATTGATAATTTTTTAGACATCATCTAAGCCTCCTCAAATTTCTTTGAATTTCTAGTGCACCAATGTTAAATTATAGATCTTTGTCAATTTGCTTCTTCATTGCTATATTTACTATTTGTAGATTTTTCTTCTTATGGTGCTCAAAGACCTTTTCAGACTACTCTCATGCCTGCTCCATTTCTAATTGGTCAAGAAGACCTCAGATAACTGAAGAGATTAAGTGGTTCACTGGAGGTCAGACCCAGAGAATTTAGAACAGAATCAGAGAGGCTTTGACTCAATGTTTAATGTTCTTCATTAGATTTGTGGCCTTTTGCAACACTAACCTATCAGCAAAGATACACTTTAGCTAAATTCTAGAGAGGATGGATGGGCAAAATTAAGCAGTTACCTCCCTGAAATGCATCCTTTCATAAGGCTAGAAAATTTAAGAAATTTCTCCAATAGCATCTTCATAGCCAGGGGCAACACTGCTCCATTTTTTGGAAGGCTAAGTTGATTCTTTTAGAGAGGCCCCATAAGTGCATTAATAATGCTCTGGCTCCTTTCCCAAAATGGACATTTTGGCTCTGGTGGTCTTGTTCATTTCCAATTCTGATCATTGGGTCCTGACTTTCTTGAATTCTCTTTCCAATCTATTTTACAATTTTTTTTTATCCCTGTAGCCTTGAACAGTCTGTTTTCAGTTAACATTTCACTCAAAAGGGACCACCTTGCAGACTAGAGTCCCTAGCATCTAAGGGCTTAGAGAAATCTTTCTAGATAAATAATATATGATCAATCTTCATATGGCATCCCACTGACCTTTGATTTTTCTACTAAGACTATTCCAAGGCTGTTTTTATCTCAGGGAATGTTAGGATAGCTTGGAGTAAGTCTTTGAGATGAGCTTTCTGTACAAGGCTCTTTAGCTGCCATACACACATGAATTAGGTAACCGTATTATAGTTTGGAACACTGAACTCAGTGACTGCACATCACAGGCTTTTAGCACAGTGTTGGGATTCAAGACTTTTGGCTGACCTCCTCCCTTCCTGATTCTGTCCAGTTCCTCTCAATGGTCTGACCTTCTAAATATGTACTTTCAATACACAGCATTTCATAAAATGCCAGCATTGTATTTCTTTTTCAGGCTTCCATATTGCCTTGGCTGCTGTTTTCTGTCAATGTGCCCTTTAGGGACCTGCCCTGACCACCGGAGTCAGTAACAACAGAGGGTCTTTGTTTCTTTGTTCCCAAAGACTCAAGATGCCCTTTCCATGCCTTATTTCCCAACAGGAAAGTCAGAAGCTTTGATGGGAGAAGTCTAATAAGCATCAAGGGAATGGCAGGTTAACATGGGGTGAAGTGTATATGGCAGGGAGGTGGATTTGGGGTGACAGAGGGGCCATGGAGCTAAGAATCATCTGGAAGGTACCAAGGCTGAATCAGAAACAACTCGCCATCTTTGTGCCCCTTTCTAAACATGGAGTCCCATAAAATTCTAGGACTTAGAGAAGACTAGAGATATGATCTGGTCTATCCTTAAGCCTCTGGATAAGATTGTACATAGTCTCAGAATGCTTTTCTTGTTCTCTCATTCCAACTCCCACCTTTCAGATTCTTCATACTATCATAACCCTTACTGCTTGGGAGGTCTGGTGGGTGAATTTCTACCTTACCACAGGGTTCATTGGTACCCTTTAAAGGTTTGAGATTTCTAGGCCCTTGGCCAATGGCTACAGTTCTCTTTAAATACCATAATTATACCAGTGATCTCCAGAGCCACAGCTCCATTTAGCCACTAATTGTCACATTAGTTTTTTACACAGACATATTTACTTCAGAAGGTATAAGAACAAATATACATACATGGGATGCATGATCTTCCTGTTCACCAACAGTCTCCAGGGAGGGGAAGGGGAGTAGGTCCATCATTTAGCTGTGTTTTTATAGAGCATAGTCTCAGCTCCAAGCCCAGGCTTGTGTTCCATGTATCTAGATTTCATAGGCTTTCCGTGCCAGGTTGACTGTAATCCTGGCTTCAAGGTTATCATAGCTTGAACTCTTGAATTTTGTGAAAAATCACCTCTAGAACCTCAAACTGAGGACAAAAAGAGAACCGAAACTATCATTACATAGACTCATTCCTCAGAGCTAGGATTAAAGAGAGGGAGCAGGAAATAGAGTGTTTTCCTTCTCACTGGTTTAAATCATCTTATCAGTTTTAAAGCTTCAGATAGTCAAAGGAGAATCCCTTAGCTCTTAAGATAGAGAAGCTAGTGGGTTCCATCTTAGGCATGATCGGGCATTTTCAAAAAGTGCTCCACATTAAAACTAGGCAGGCCCAGAAGAGTTCAGGTCATGAGATCAGATATTGAGAGCTTATAGGCACTTTAGAGGTTTTCTAGTTTAGCTCCTTCATTTCACAGAAGGGGACCCTAAGGTACAGAATCTTAAATCTATTCAAGGCTGTAAGTCCAAGTCACACTAAGCCCTAAACTATTCTCATTAATTGTATTAGTTCTTTTGTGATTCTGTGTTGCTGTGTGACAGCATATATTATATTGGAGTTGATAAACTCCTGTTGGTTTTTTTTTTTTTTTCAATTATACATTATCTGAATGTGTTCTCTGTCTTTACCAAACCTTATGCTTCTTGAGGATAGAGACCATATCTTCTCCCCTTGTATCTTTCCTATTTTCTACAATAGCACTTTGGAAAGAATACGTGCTCAGCAAGGCCCTGATTGATTGATGTTATTCTCCTCACTAGAAAAGAAAAAAAAATATGGATTGATAACTTAGTAGCAATCAAATTAAAGGAACAAAGAATTTCAGAAGGAATACCTTTATCCCCATACTTACGAGTCCTAGAACTTTCTTGTTTATGTCTGGCTCTAGTTAATAGCACATGAGAAGGAATGGGTATCAGAGTAGAGGACTGTCAGAGTAGGAAAGTCCCCAATTGATGGAAAACATGCCAGAAGCCTGTTCTCTGCTCATCTGTCTCTATTTTACCTACCAAACTGCTTCCCATTTCTTCTTCTTTGACTCAGTTCTTTATTGTTCCCAGTTAGCCAAGTATAAAAGGAGTATATTAATGCTACTATTACTACTATTACTGCTATTATTACTGTGACTACAACTACAACTATTACTTTTTATCACATTTATCTTAGTTTGATTATGTCTATTACTATAACAAACACTATTTTAACTACTACCACTATTACTATTATTATAACAAAACTTTCACTGCTCTCTGAATGAATGAGTGATTTAGCTTAAACTGTAATAGAGGACTCTTCCAACCCCAGGATTTTATGAGTATGAAGGTCATCCTTAGCAAAATGATAAATAAAAATAGTAAGAAATTTTATTTAGACAATATACTATCTGATGAAGAGTATGATATCATTTGGGTGCATTCTTTTTTTTTTTTTTTTTTGACAAAACAGCAAAATGTTTGCTTATCCAAAATATTTATTGAAAAACTTTGTTTTGTTGTTTGATTGTGTCAGCCATATCTGATTCTTTGTGATCCCATTTGAGATTTTCTTGGCAAAGATACTGGAATAGTTTGTAATTTCCTTCTTTAGTTTCTTTTACATCAGGAAACTGAGACAAACAGACTTAAGTGACTTGTCCAGAATCACACAGATAGTAAGTGTTTGAGACCATATTTAAATTCAAGTCAAATATCTAATCCGATAGCTGGAACTCTATCTACTAAAACTAAAATTAGTTTTTCTGTTGGGTAAGTTGGCTACATAGGCAGAATACATTGTCTTTATGATGACTACCACTTTTGGAATGAAGATGTGTACATATTTTTCCAACTCCTTTCCTTAACCTCCAGAAATAATTCTTTCCATTATTCATTTCTTTTGCTCTAGTCCTTGTCAGGGATATCCCAACTTCAAATAAAAAAGAGATAATGAGGGAAGTGAACATGAGGCTACTTCTCTCTGGGAAATGTGCCTTACTTTTACCAAGCTTCCTTACATTAATTAAATTTATTTGCAACTTTTACATTGCCAGTAATAAATGTTTTGTCCCAAGTCCTAAGGGAAAATTAAATCTAAAAACTCCTTTGCTACTCAGTTTACTTTAGAAAAAAAAAAAAAAAAGTTCAGAGATCTACATATATTCCTTTCATATAACTCTCTCCCACGCCCTCTCTCACTGATTTCCTTTTATTTCTCTTCCTTTCTCTCCTCTCTTCCTTTTCTCTCTTGCTCTCTCTCACTTTCTCTCTTTCTCTGTTCCTCTTTCTCTTCTTCTCC
The DNA here is from genome assembly GCF_048593235.1 of Sminthopsis crassicaudata. Classification (NCBI taxonomy): domain Eukaryota; kingdom Metazoa; phylum Chordata; class Mammalia; order Dasyuromorphia; family Dasyuridae; genus Sminthopsis; species Sminthopsis crassicaudata. Next base: position 584,678,835 of record NC_133618.1, on the reverse strand, counting down.
TTATCTTCTTCCCTTTTCACCTCTCTTTCTTCTCTCTTTAATACTCTTGCTCTTTCTCTTTGTCTCTTTTCCTTCTTTATCTCTTCTTCTCTCTCCATATTTCTTTGTGTCAATACTACATACTATTCTCCAATTCATTCTGTTTCAACTCCCCCACCCTATTTTCAATTAAGTACACAATTCACATAACAGTTATGACCAGTTATAAATTTATGCAAATAAAGAGCTTTGAAGGTACAATAAAAATCAGGTATTATGAATAACTAAAAGAATAGAAATATCTTGAAGAAAATGGCTAAGGACTGAGGCAGAAGAGATAAAACTCTTCCCCTACTTTTTTCAATAATCCTTTCTAGCCACAATTTCTACTTAAAAGTTTGAGCAGAAAAATTTATGAGAGAACTAAAAATCCGGCCTCAGTTCAGGCTAAATGATGAATTGTCAAATGCTATTAGGGTGTTTTTCTGTCTAACTCTCTATCTTTTTCAAGCTTTCCATGATCCCTATATATTTCAGGGAGAGTATGTTTTTTGGGGGAAGAAAGGATATTTTATAACAATATCAGTCCTTTCTGAAAACTAATTAAATCTGGATGATAAATTGATAACCCACCTAAAATCATTATATGGAAAAATACTTGTTGGGACTCATGAACTCTGCTATGTAATATTAGAAAGACATTCCTCAACCTCTCAGGGCTACCTGAAGTTCTGGTAGGGGATAAAATGCGTATGTGCTAGGAAGCTGATTTAATACAAATAGGTGCTGGGAGTTAATTAGAGCACATACTACACAGTGAAAACTGAAAGCCAAAACAGTCCAGGCTCAGAACCCAGGAAACTTTTTAGGCTCTTGAAGCTTTCTTTGACCTATTGAGGAAAGGATCATTGACTCTAATTCCCTCATTTTATAGATGAGGAAACTGAGGTATATTGTAGTTAAGAGACTTGGTGAGGGTTACATACCTAATATAAAAGGCAGAATTTAAACTTAAGTCTTCCTGACTCTTAGTCTAACACTCAGTGTACTTTGTCATCTAGTTTTTTCAGCCCAGTACCCCTAAAACTAGTTATATTCTAAATTAATCTTTTAGAGGATAAATAAAGCATAAAAATACGAACTTCTTCTTGAATAAAACAAAATCAAAGGTCCTAAGGAGAAGGTAACTTTCTTTTTTTTTTTTTTTTGTTTTGTTTTGAGGTCACTGACTCACAGAAAAAAAATTGAATTAGGGTCACATAGAAAGGAACATCAATTTCATGTGTTCTCTGCTAGCAAAAAATAAAAGCTGACATGTACATATTATATATGACACTTAAATTGCTATTTTAAAAGCTATTATTATAGTTATTATTAAGAGTATAAAACATTTTATAGTTTACAAATTGGGAGGCAACAAGGCATAGCCAGTAGAGTGGTAAATTCAGAATCAGGAAATCTGGATTATGATTAGGATTATGCTTTAGCACACCCACTAACTGGGTGCTTCTCATTTCTCACTAGGCTGTACTCCAGATTTCTCCAAGTCTCAGAAATCTCTTCATTCTGAAAGATCACTTCAGAGCTGGAATTTATCCCTTTGAAATAGCCTTTGCTCCTTTTGGCTCTCCCATTGCTCCAAAGCCATAAATCTCTTCAACTTTCACCAGACTTTTCTCAAAATCTCTCCATCTACACCTACACCAAGTATCTTAATATCTTCCCACTACTCTCTTCTCCCTTAGAATGTGAACTTCTTGAAGGCAGAGACTATATTTCATCTTTCTTGAATTTGTATTCCTAATGTTGAGCACAGATCCTAGCACATATCGAGTACTTAATAAATGCTTTTTTGGCTAACAAGTTACTGTCTCTGGAGTTAATTTCTCCTTTATAAAATGGGCAAAAATGTTGTTTACATTGTTTACATTCCTGATCTCACAGGAATTCTTTCAAATCAAGAAGAGCTGAACAAGTATGAGAAGTTATTATCATCACAAAATACTCTCACAATCATTAGCTAATTTAATCTATAGCAACTTTACTTTGTAATATTATTTTCCCAGGGGGCAGCTAGGTGGTGCAGTAGATGGAGCACCAGCCTTGAATTCAGGAGGACCCTAGTTCAAATCTGGTCTCAGATACTTAACATTTCCTAGTTGTGTGACCCTGGGAAAGTCACTTAACCCCAGCCTGGGGGGGGGGGGAGAAGTAATATTATTTGCCCTATTCGATGTTAATAAACTGAGACTCATTAAAATTAAGAGATGGCAGAGCTGAGAATAGAATCAATCAGAATCTCTCCTTTCAAAGCTAGCATTTTTTGGCGACTATTGCCTAGTTTTTTTTTCCTTTTATTTTTTGTTATTATGAACTTGAGAAACATCAACAAACTCATATTTCCAGAAACAAAAAAAAAAGAGCAGAATTAACAGGTTGTATTTAAAACCATCAATTTCCATCATGTATAGTTTGTTTTTATTTACAATACATATTGAATTGAATATGGTAGTGCCATTTCTCTGCTCGTCTGTATCCTCTTCAGAATTCCTCCTATACCATTTCTGTGTATTTTTAAGATGTTTCATTAATATTCTTTCTTTTCTTTCTTTTCTTTTTTCTTTTTTTTTTTTTGGCATCATTATCACTGCTGTTGTTTCTTCCCTCTCTCCACAACTTCTCCCTCCACAGGGGGAGGGACATCCAAGGACAATCTTGGGGTGTCTCTGAAGAATTTTGGAACCAACTGCATGACATACATGGGAGGCACCAGCACAGGACCCACCCATCATGGCATGTTCCTATCAAAAAGATTTTATGGTCTATGAGTGAAGCAGAATTTCAGCAGCTCAAAAGAAACAAGGGATGCTCACATTTAGAGACATTCTACATGTCCACATGGACAATTTGTGCTGATATGTGGTAGAGCCTTCCAAATTCATATCGGTCTGATCATCCATGGTCTGATATAACTAACATACCTTGACCTCAAATAGTGACTTTTTTTGGTTCTTTTTGAGAATGAAGGACAACAACCAGCCATATGGTCTGATTTTTAAAAATGTGGGGAGAGAGAAATCTGGGTTTGGATTCAATAAGATTAGATTAAAGAAATTATAAGATTATTTCCTGAGTGTCTATTTCAGCTTCCCGATTTGATCACTTTTAATTTCTTTAGGGATCTTTCTTTGAAGGTCATGTTTGCCACAGCTAATGATTAGACTTTCTTGGCCAAGTGCCTTGGGAAGCACTAGGAGAGTGAATTGGTAAGGAGAAATAATTGTTCTGTAGCCTGTTGACCATCTTGGTGGGTCTAGCCTGCACAACAGCAACATCATTACCACACAACAAAACTCTTCAGAGTTGCCAAATGACTATTTAAGTGTACATGAAGTCCAAGAAGGGACAGGTTAAATCTGCCAAAGGCCTTATTTTAAAAATGATCTATTTCTTTTCTTTTTTTTTTTTTAGGATGGCAGCCTCCAACTTTGAAAAACAGAGGGGGCAGCTAGATGGCACGATGGATTGAGCACCAACCTTGAAGTCAGGAGGACCTGAGTTCAAATTTAGCCTCAGACATATATACTTCCTAGCTGTGCAATTACCTCACCAAAACAAAACAAAAACAGAAGAACTGGGTCAAATCCTAACTCTGACATAGCACCTGAATGACTTGAGATAAGATCTCTGTCTTTAAAATGGATTAGATGGCCTCTGGGGTCCTTACTTACTCTAAATCTTTCTGGTTTATGATTTTTGCATTTAGATTACATCTCTAAATTTGTGTCAGTCTGGACTCAAGTTTTCTTACAGGCTCCTAGTAGGGAGAAGCAGACATTTTCTAGAAAACTTATTTTGATGTAGTTCCTCAAAAGATAGTTCCAATATAGATAGATCTGCTTTTGACTCTCCCTCAAAACCATATTACACTTTCAGCATCACATCCCCTCTCTCTTATTCTACATTTGTTATTTGTGTGCTCAACTTTTGGAGTCAGTCATAGATAACAGGGATTACTATTGACTTCCTTCTGCATCTGAAGTTCTACTCCCTCTAGCTCATGATCAAGTGAGCTGGGGGGCAGGAGTAGGGGAGAGAGAGAGAGCTTAATTTCCCTTGTTAGAGCCAGAGCAGTTTAACTTGCTTGGGATCATAGTAAAACTATCATAAGTGAAGCTCTTCTGATATATTATCTATCATGGTAATAGAATGAACATCTGCTGGGGATTGGAATCTGTATGCAGAGAGGCAGAGGCTATTAAGTTATTGAGCTGTGGCACTGAACTTTGTGAGCTGAACTCTGGGAAGAGGAATCTCTGGGCAGTCACACTTAGCCCTCAGTCACATCAACCATCAAGGGAGGGTTAGGACTGCCTATCCAACCAGACCACTGATTGCCTGCGGGGGACAGAAATGCTTCCTGCCAGGAAGAAACAAGGTTCTGGTAACAAAGTCCAGCCTTTTGAAGGAGAAAGAAAGGCAATAAACAGAATCAGCCAAGTTTCAATTTCAGACCAGATCTTGCATTGCTTCTTTGCAATGAGGAAAAGAAGTCAGAAATAATATTTGAGTCTTTGCACAAGGGGGCTCAACAAGTTTTCCCCATTTTTTGCTTTATGATCAGACAAAATGTTTAGGAATATGATTAAATGAAAACTACAAAATTTCCTGTCCCAAAACATATCCTTCATGGGCCCCTCCTTGGCTGAAATTCTACGTACCATAATAACTTTGGTTTTGCTAAAATAGAAATTCATCTTAGAGGATTACCTATTATATTAAGCTCTTATCAGTCACCGGTACCTTAGTGTAAATTAGTTTATCCACTGGTAATTCCAGATGCCTGAAGAAATAAGATATGTAATAAGTAGTCCTGGATCCCTGGAATTTAAGTGTCTGATTTGGGCATCTTTATGGTTAGCACTGGGTACTGATAGTGGCAGGAGAAAAGCGAAGGAATGAGAGTCCAACTTGAAAAAGAGAAAAAGAAGAGTAACAAAAGTGGACAAAGTTAGGAATAGGTGGCAAACCAAATCTTCCATTTCATAGTTTTGCTGACTTCACTATTGAGATAGATCAGAGGTGTAGAAGTAGGGAAGGGAGAAGTATATTCAGGTTTCAGCTCCAACTTTTCATGTATGGGATTAGAAATGGGCTTTTCTCCTTTCTGAGCCAGTTTTTTTCTGTTTTTTTTTTTTTTTTTTTCTTTTTTTTTTTTTGCTGAAGCAATTGGGGTTAAATGATTTGCTCAGAGTCACACAGTTAGGAAGTGGTAAGTGTCTGAGACCAGATTTGAACTCAGGTCCTCCTGACTTCGGGGCTAGTGCTCTATCTTTGTGCCACCTAGCTACCCGGAGCCAGTTTTTTCATCTGTAAAAAAGGAATGCTATGATTGTACATGTATAAATTATATCATACTGCTTGCCCTCTTGGAGAAGTGGAAGGAAGAGGAAGGATAAAAATTTGGAACTCAAAATCTTTTAAAAATATCTTTGCATGTAAATGGAAAAAGAAAATGCTATTTACAAAAAGATGGGGAAATGCAAAAATTTACATATATCATATTTAAACTGGAGGGGGTTTTGGAAAATCAAGTTCATCATTTTTACATATGAAGAAAACAAGACCTAGAGACATAAAATGGTGTGTTCATAAGTCACATAGACAGTAAGGAACAGCTCTAAAGTTATCTGAAGCTATAGTGAATAAAGTGCTAGACTGAGTATGAATTGGGCTTTGGTCATTTGCTAGTCTATTATACCTGGACAAGTCACAAGACCACTCTATGTCTTGGTTTCCTCATCTGCAAAAATAGACTCAGTAATTTCTTCCGGTTCCAAAACTATGGATTCTAAATTAAATAATCTCTTAACTATGTAAATCTCAATGTTGCCATGAATAAAAAAAATTTTTTGGCCAGTAGGCTTGCAAAATACTTTATGGATTTCTTATTTGAATTATATGTTACATATTGAATTACATATCTGCAAGTGTCTGAGACAGAATTCCATTTCAGTTCTTGTTATTCCAATACCAGACTTCTGTCCACTGTGCCACCTTGTTGCCTCACAAAGTATTCTGTAAATATTAATTGCTGTTATTGAAATTTTTAAAAAGTCCAGAGCCAACTTTTGGCAAAGTGCAAGGAGGGAGGGCTGACTTTTTTTTTCCATTTATATTGAATCACAGGATCGTAGAATATAGAGTTGGAAAGGGGTCCTTATCATGATCCAGTTTGACACTTAGGTATGAATAAATAGAAACCCAAAGCTGCCAAGAAACCTGGGATCATAGATTTAACTTTGGAAGGGTCATCTACAACTCTCTCCTTTTATGCATGTGTAAGATGTAAGATATACCCTATCAACTGCATCATCCAGCTGCCTCATCTGTCTAGGCACACCCAGTTAGCAGAGCTAGCATCTGAGAATAGGTCTTCTGCATTAACACTGAATGAAAAGCCCTTACCAATACACCACACTGCCTTTCTCCTTTTAGGAGAATAATTCTTCCAGGAGTTTCAATATATTTCAGACACATACTACAGACTCATTAAACTCACAGCTCCCCAATGAGTTAAGCGAAGGAGAAAACAGACTCTTAAGGCACCTACCCTTGTTTTCAGCTCATGATTTCTCCACGTGGCCCCTAATCAATAGTCTTCTCAATAATGAAAAAAGAGAGAACAAGGAGATGATGAAGTAGTTTCTAAGTGTAACCCAGGATGAAAAGGAGCACATGCTTAGCGAATACTGTGGAAGATCCTAGAGAGCTCTCACTATGAAGCTCTCTCTTGTTTTCACAAATTCTGAAGGTCACACACAAGAGAATAATAATCCAGAGAATGTTTCTCTCATTGCATTCCTCCTGTAAATGCCTGACAACCCTACATGTGCAAAACCATTTAGCAAAATGCCACCATGGGCTTCGGAGTTTGTAATATTAAAAAGAAACAACTAATCGTCTCTGCTGCTGAGAATCATAAAATATGCAATAAGGGGTTTTGAGTAAGATTGAAAAATAGGAGTAAAATCTATGCTCCCAGCAGGCAAAATATTGCTGACATTTTAAATAATAATGAAACATAAGCCCTCAGTAGGGCAAAACTAAAATCCATTTTGCATGTCAAAGAATAGGTTGCATTTAATTTGTTTAGGTTATTTCGTTAGGTTTTGTGTTTCTTACGGAATAAGTTCAAGGTTATAAAAAAGTATAGTAAATGCCTAAATGGTTGTGGGGAGTTTTGAGGGAAGGTGGAAAGCAAAGAGCTACTTTTTTCTTTTAGATATTGAATGGTGGGAAATCTTTATGTAAGAAGTGACTCTGCCCTCTGCTTTTTGCTTCATTAATTCAATTTTATTTCACATTCAGGAAACAGAAAAAACAAACAAACAAACAAAAAAAAAAAAACAAATTGCTAGCCAATAGTAAGTACTGTTGGGCAAGTTGATATCTGAAAGTTCTTCCAACTCTGATGCTATTTGACCATGTTGGTTGGTAGAAATATATAAGCTTTATTTTTATTTTTTGTCTTAAATTTTGAAATGTAGTATGGCATTGTAGGATAAAGGAATTTGAGACAGGAAGAAAAGATTTTGAATCCTACCTCAGATATTTATTTACTGGATGATACTGAGCAATCACTTTACCTCAGAATCTCAGTTTCCTCATCAATAAATAATAATAATAATATATATGTATATACATATATATGTATATATATATATAAAGAGAGAGAGAAAGAAAGAGAGAAGGAGAGAGGGAGGGAGGGAGGGAGGAAGGAGAGAGAGAGAGAGAGAGAGAGAGAGAGAGAGAGAGAGAGAGAGAGAGAGAGAGAGAGAGAGAGTGTGTGTGTGTGAGTGAGTGAGTGTGTGTGTGTGTGTGTATGTATGTATGTGTGTACAGGGTTTTGTGATTATTACCTGTCTGAGATAACATATGTAAAGTGCCTTGCTGACCTCAAAGCATAACATAAATAAATGCTCTTATTGTCTCATTTTCTGGTTGATAAGGTTTTCCCTAAACTCTGGATATTTGAGGTCCTCATTTCAGGAAAAGGTTCCTGATTGTGATCTTCCAAAGTTCAAGGACCTGATCATCAGGAGTTAAAATTTGTATTTCTTCTTATGGTGGGAAAAAAGAACAAACAGGGATATGAGGATTTTTTTGTGTGAAGTTAGACTCTATATTTCAGAATTGATAGATGCAACCATACCAAAAGAAAATAACAAGGTGAAACCCATATCATTTTAAAGTTCTTAAAAATAAAAGAGAGAGAGAATCAAAATCATTTTTAAAATTTGTTCTATTTATAGATGAGCCATCTGCAATAGTTACTTGGCAAATTAAAATACCTTTTGCTGATTGGGCAAATGAGATGAGGGAAAAGTCCTTGAGTCCTTCACTATACACCCACTTAGATCCTAGATTCTTCCTATGTGAGAGACATGTTGAGAAATATTTCCCACTCAAAATAAATTGTGAGTTAGGAATAACAGAATGACTGGGAGAAAACATTTTAAAGAACTACAATTTCATGTAGCAAATCCTCAAAAGAGTGGCCACTTGAGGATATCTGGGAGATGTGATGACAACAATGTGAATTTGCTTGGGGACCTGTTGGGGTGAAATAGACTAATGCATATGGATTACCAAACCTGCTCCTAGGACAAGGGGGTATAGTTTCAACTGTTTGTCTTTTTAGAAATATAGCTGGGCTGTTTCTCAATGCTTATATTGTCTGTGAGCTAGACAGCACAATTCCCTCCCAAATTTCCCCTTCATACTTCACAGAAGTTCCCATTTGGGGGAACCCTCAAGTAAATTGTCTGTTTTGTCTGCTTTTGTCCTGAACTAGCTAGAGACTGGGAACTTTAACATCAACTCCTTTTTATTCAATCAATTTATGCCACGCTAACCAAAACCAGAGAAACCACATTAGAGAATCAATAAAAGCATTTGATTGGAACAGAAATGGAAACATAAAACAATAGAAGCATTTTCAGAACACATTTCTCAAATGAATACCCTCCCAGTCCCTTCTTTCCCAAAATAGCTTAGGAAGGAAGCATCCTTCTTCCAGGCTTCTGTTTATAAATTAAGGAAAGCAGGGTAAAATATCTAGAGCCTAGGAAACTATCATATTCATGTGTCATCTGTTCTTCCTTGTTCTCAAACACTTGTTCCTTGTAATGATAATAATGATGATGATATAGCTAGTATTTATATAATGATTTAAAGTTTGTAATAGAACTTTTCCAATGTTACTTTATCCTCATGACAACTCTATGAGCTATTATTCTCCCCATTTTTACACAGGAAAAACTGAGGCAGGCAGAGATTTGAACACAAGTTTTTCTAATTGCAAGTCTAGAACTCTATGTCCTGTGCCATCCCTGACTGCAGCTCTCTGCAGTCTTGGCATATTCCAACAACTCCTACCTGTTCTCCTGGATTATTGTTTCCTTGTAAGTTGGAGAACAGTTTGCTTACTCAGCCAATTCACAGTCCCCTCCTAGGCAGCTCTGTGGCTCTGAACCTATTGCTGTCTTTGCTGCTTTCTGCTTCTAAGTTCTCCTCTATGTTAAGAAATCCCTTGCTCAAATGCTATAGATCTTGAAAGAATTTGAATTTTTGTCCTTTTCGTCTCTCCCTCATTAAGCCTGACTCTTGAAACCTATAACTTTGTGGAAAAAAAGGAGTTTCTAAGTATATGAGTTAGTACTTAATGCTAAATATAGGTTCTCTTCTAGCTGTCCTAGAATCACAGATTCTGTTTTTAATTCAATTAATCTCAACATAATTTATTAAGCACCTTCTGTGTGCTGAGTCTTATGGTAAAAACCTACCACACAAATATAAAATGATCCCCTGTTCTTAGGAGCTTAGGATAGGAGAAGTAGAGCAAGAATATATATATATATATATATATATATATATATATATATACACACACACATATAATATTAATATAAAATATACAAATTATAAATAATATAAACATATTATATATATAAACATAAACATCATATATACATATGTATGTATATATACATGTACATATATATGTACATATGTATGTATGTATGTGTACATATATATATATATATATATATATATATATATATATATATATATATATATATATATATATATATATATATATATATATATATATATACATATAACAAAGGAAACAGCAATTTGAGGAATGGAAGCACCAATAAAAAAAGATATCAGGAAAGGCTTTTTAATAGGAAGCAGCCCTTGAGATAATCCTTAAAGGGAAACATTTCAAGGGCATGAGAGATAGTCTTGACAATGGATTGGAGGTGAGATATGTGCTGTCATGTATAGGCAACATCAAAGCAGTTTGGTTCTGAGGTAGGATACATAATTGAGAGTCATATAAAAATCTACTTGGAAAGATAGTTTAAAGCCAGAATGTGAAGGATTTAAAATTTTAAACAGAGACATTTTCTTCTAGAAAAAAAGGATAGAACCACAACATTTCCTTGAATAAGGGAATGACATGATTGAACTATGCTTAAGGAATACCAAATTTTTTTAACTGTGTGGACAATGGATTACAGGAGGGAGAAATGTAAGTCAGAGAGAGCAATTAGGAGACTAATACGTAGTTCAGGCAGGAGGTATGAGAGCTTGAACTAGAATGAAATGTGTGGAGAGAAATAAATTGATGCAAGGGATATAGAGGTAGAATTTACAAGACTTGGTAGCTGATTAGATGAAGGCAGGAGAAGGTAAAAGGAAGAATTGAATGTGACACCTTTGATGTACCTTTGGCATAAATAAGGAAGCTAGGATGAAAGGTGGTTTTGGGGGGGAAGAAAATTTTGGTTTTTGACATGATAAGTTTGACATGTGTGTGGGACATTTAGGGAGAGATTCCTGCAAGAAGTTGGTGATGTGGCATCTGGAGTGTAGAACAGAGATGAAGGCTAGGTATGTAGATTTGAGAATCATTCAAAAAAGAGTTTAAAGCCTGTTTAAGAGCTGTTGAGCATGTAAAGAGAGGATAAAAGATTTTAGAAGGATGGCCTATATTACTCTTATACATATTGGGAAAAGCATTGATAATTATCTTGTAAAGGGGATTGAGAAAAAGTAGTTATATAAGCAGGAGGAAAACTAAGAAATCATTTTGTATTTTGAAAACTCAGAAAGGAGAGAGGATCCAGAAAGTCTGATTGCTCAATATTGTTCATCACTATAGAAAGTTCAAGAAGGACGAGGTCTAAGAAAAGATTAATGAGTTAAAATTAATTCAGAGGTGATTGGTGATTTTGGAGAAGACAATTTTATTGAGCCATGGATTGGAAGCCAGATTGCAAGGGTTTAGAATATGGATGGAAGGTGAAGAAATTAAAGCAATTGAGTATTGATGGGTACCACTAACTTACTCCCAAGCCAATAACAGAGCTATCAGGTGATATGATAATATGAATCATTAACAATCATTAACAAGGTTAGATGTTCTCATTTGGATGTCTCCCTACCATTGAATATCCAGGGCAGGGAGAAAGAGATGTCCCCTGATCAGTTAACATCTTTTTAAGAAACTTAGACACAGTTTTTCATTCTCTGAAGGCTCATTGAGCTTGGACTTTTGCTTTTTGAACTGAAGACAAGACACAGAATTGACTAGTATAATTAGAATTACCAGAAATAATTATAAATAATCTCTCTTCTCTTTAAATGCATTTCCCAACTAACAGTTTTTCCTCTTCCCTGCTCCCAAAGCCAACCTCTGTGCATTTTATCTTGTTCCTGTTTCCTTGATCTCTTCCTAAGGGTGGTAGCTGATATAGTGGATAGAATACTAGACCTGGAGTTCCAAAGACCTGAATTGAAGTTTGCTCTCAGACACTTACTAGTGGTATAACTCTGGGCTCGTCACTTAATCTGCCTACCTTAGTTCCTCAAGGAATTCTTTAAAATGAAGATGATAGCATCTTCCTCCCAAGTTATTATAAGGATCAAGTCAAATAATATTTTCAAAGAGCTTAGCACAGTTCCTGGCACATTATATACTTTGCTTTGTTTTTTTTTTATCAAACCATTGCTCTCTATTACCCGTTCCTCAGGATTCTGCTTTCCAATAGGTGACAAAATGGATGGGGAAGAGCTAATTAGTGCTGATGTGTTAGCTGGCTACTTATATTTCCCACAAAACTTGAAGACATACCAAAGAACAAGACAATGGGATTTTGAAAAATCTCAACAACTAGAAAGATAAGGCAAAAATAATAAATGAAGTTTATTTTGACATCCTTAGATCTGTGATCACATCACTGTTGATATTTCCTTCATTGGTATGGATCCTAATTCATCTACACTTCTGTACATTCTTTGACCATGTTTTTAATAAATCCTTCATGGAGAATATACCCGGTGGGTTCTGATTCTTGTAATATTTATTGACTACAAGTGTTTGAGACTGGCTGTCCTTACGTTATTCTTCAGATTTACTATGAGATCTGACTACTACCCTTTCTGATCATATATGTCCTTGATAATATTTCCGCAATAACTTCTTGAATATAAGCCATTGTTATAGGTTTTTCTATTGCTGTATGGGTCAACTGAAATGTTGATTCTTTTATAATCATTGTGCCTTATAATTTCTTCCATATAGTATTGCCAGGAGCATTTTGGTATTTAAAAATGAACTTTTGCAAGTACAAGAATTTTGGGGTCATTTTAAATGGTGTAAAAATTTTCAAATACTATTCAGCTTGCTTTCTTTATACTGCTCAATTCTGGGTCTATTTCACTTTTCATGCTCTGGTTTGGGGCTTTCTCCATTCCCCTTTCCAGTTCTCTGTGTCTGTCTTTCTTTATCTTTCTCTGTATCTCTATGTCTCTCTTTCTGCATGTAATGTATGGATATGTGTATATATGCATAAATTTATACACACACACACACACACATATATATATATATATATATTCCTATGCCCAATATTATATATACATAGAGATACAGAGATAAGCAGATAGGTAGGGAAAGAGAGAGAGAGAAGGAGAGGAAGAGGGAGAGGGAGAGGGAGAGAGTGTGAGTGTGAGTGAGTGTGTGTGTGTGTGTGTGTGTGTGTGTGTGTGTGTGTGTGTGTGTGTGTTAAAGGAAGACTAGCAATTCTGATGGAGGGCTGCTCATTCATCTCTGGTGTCCACCTGTAAAGTTTTGTCGTCTCTCATTTGTAATCCTCTAGGAGGAGGTTTCTTTTCTCTGTGAATCTTTTTCTCTGTCCTCTTCACTTATGAATCCATGGGATGTCTTCTCCTTGATCCAATCCAGAACTGACTTTCCAGACTCTTAACTTCTTCTTTTAAACTCCCAGAGAATTGGTGTGGAATAACTCAGGGGCTTGTGGGAGAAATACTTCAACCAATGAACTTGTTCCTCTTAAACATGTAAGCTCCTCCCCAGAAGTTCAAATGCTCTTATTGAAGAAAGTAGTCATGCTGTATAAGCAAAAAGTTTCTCAGTGATCTACATAATTTTAGCATTTTCAGTTTCTGGATCTCAAACCATATTTTTCAGCTCCTTATACATCCACTTCCCTTTTTTGCCATGCTCCTATATATATATATATATATATATATATATATATATATATATATATATATATATATCTATATATCTATATATCTATATATCTATACCTGTGTGTGTGTGTGTGTGTGTGTGTGTAATTAGGTAAATTATTAGGCCAACTGAGACCCTGTTAAGAAGAATCACAGTATTTAAACTCTAGAGCAAGAAGGTACCTTGGAGGTTCTGTAATCCAAATTCTGTTTTTAGAAATAAAGAATTAGTGGATAAATAAGTTTCTCCAAAGGCACATTAGAATTAAGTAGCAGAACTGTGATTTGAATCCATATTTGCATCCATCCCACTTCTTACTATTCAATGCTACCTTCTAAAACAAGCTTTCAAAGAAGTTATGAGAGATTAAAGAACTTGGACAAGTCTGTTACTTTGGAGGTCCATTCTATCTAGCATAGGTCTTTGGTAAATGGAATGAAAATGAATGGAAAAGCATATATTGTGTTTATTATTGCTAGGCTTAGTGCTGATGACTATCATATTTTTTATGGTAAAATAGCTTTTTAATTTTCAATATATAACAAAGAAAAAGTCATATATTTATGAATATACAGCAATAGATTCTTTTTTAATTATGGAAAATTAATAAAATAAAAAAAATGTAGCTATAGATAAGACTACTACTTATCTGTCTTAATCTAGCTAAAATTTTAGGAGGAAAGATGGCTTTTCATTCTTTGATGAAATAGAAAAAATGTTTCCAAAATGCATGTTGTCTTTAAGGAAAATGAGTTACTAGAAAGAACACTACAAATTTCCTCTGTGAATTTTGAGAAATCAGTTTTCTTCTCCGGGTCTCAATTTCCTCATCCATGAAATAGAGGAATGGGAGTAGGAGCTAGATGAATTTCAAGGTCTCACATAGTTCTCAGATTCTATCATTCTAAGAGAAGTTGCTCTATATTTTGTTATGATCATTCTCATTTAAATGCCCTTCATTCTTCACCATCTACAACCCCTTCTCCAATCACTGTCACTTTTAGTAATAATTCCCTATATTTCCAAAGATACATGCTAGCACAGGGTATCCCATAGAAGAAACCTATCTCTGCAGGAGCGTAATTTAATGCAAGTTTGTTCCTAAATAATGATTTTTGATGAGGCTTTTTCAGGGATTCCACCAAGGAAATGATAGCACAATCAATAGTATTCATATTATTAAATGTTTCTTAAGTGTTGCTCCTAAGTGCTATCTAGAAGTTGTGTTACTATTAGACATATGTATAGTATTCTTAGTTGACTGCTTGTCAGATCAGAGAGAGGTTAGAAATATTCATCTTGGACTAGTTTTTCTTAGTAATAACTCCTCTGAGCCATTCCTCTCTTTCTTAGCTTCCCTAAAGTGCCCCTTTTGGAGGGTAAAATTGTACTATTTTAGATTATTTTTTAAGGTAGAAATTACTTGGGCTAAAAAGATATCCTTGGAGATGCTATGAAATGTTTCCAATCTTCCCCAAAACAACTGCTCCCTATTAAAAATAACACCTATTGAATTTTTCTTAATCCGCCTTGGAAATGATTGGTTATCACGTTGGGTATTTGCAGGCACCTGCCTGTTCATTTATGTTTCAGCTGCATGTTGGTGGGCAAAAATGCATTATTTACTGTTTTCATTTATTTTTAATTTAAAACTTTTATTGGGTTTGGGGAGCTAACAAATGACAATTTACAGGAAACAATGAGCATGGAATACTAACATATCTGCAAAGAGGGATCAGATATGTACGAGATCATTAAGTGAGACAAGCTCAGTGAAATCTAAGGCATTCTGTTTTTTAGCCAACTAGCAAAATTGGGTGCATTGTCCGAGCAGGTGCCAACTATGGACTAAATTGTACCCCTCTGGCAAGGGGTAAAGGTGGTTTAGAATTTAAAATTATTTATATTTCTATAATACTTCTTATTTTATCATCATAACAACCTTGTTTGTCAAGACTAGGAGAAATTAAAAACAAAACAAAACTTAAGTAACTGGCCCAAGATCATATAATGAGTTAGTGAATAAATTTGCATTAAAACTTGCTTAAGTTGACTCTGTTCATTTTTCTTACTATTTTATTCCATAATGCCTCTCTCAATATTATGAGAAAATAATAGTTCAGTGACTTCACCATTGTGCAAAATCCTTTAGGGAATTAAAATCCAAATATTCTGTATTCATGTTTGAAGGCCTTTTATAAGATACATTGTGAATGATGTGTTGGTACACGACATTTTAAGTTAAATTGTTTTTACTCCAAAATCAAGGTTTAAATTTATATATGACTTACAATACAGATGCATACATGTATATATGTGTATGTGCATGTGTTTGTGTGTGACAGAGGAAGAGGGAGAGAGAGAAAGGGAGACAGAGAGAGAGAGAGAGAGGAGGAAGGAAAGAAAGAAAGGAGAAAGGAAAAAAAGGAAGGAAGGAAGGAAGGAAGGAAGGAAGGAAGGAAGGAAGGAAGGAAGGAAGGAAGGAAGGAAGGAAGGAAGGAAGGAAGGAAGGAAGGAAGGAAGGAAGGAAGGAAGGAAGGAAGGAAGGAAAAAGACAGAAAAATGCACAATGGGACATAAAGACAGAAAAAGAAAGAAAAAAAAGGAAATGACATCTGAATTCTGAAAGTTAGGGGAATCCTTCTGCAAAGTGGGAAAATGAGGATAAAGTGACATTGGTTTTATATCCATTTAAGAGGTAGCATGGATAGAATTGATCTCTAAACTAAAAAGACCTGGGTTCAAGTCCCATTTCTGACACAAAATGGCTGTGGGATGATGGACAAATCACTCCTCAGTGCTGCAGGCAACTGATTATAAATTGCAGAGAATTCTCCAACATACAAAGGGATTTTTAGCATCTGGAGATTTTCTTATTCTAATTAAATCATAGGTCTGGTCTCTATCCCCACAGGAGAAAGTGCAAAGTATACTTAACTATAAGGTGGAATATTGTCTCTGCTGCTTTGTTACTGTGCAATTTTGGGCAAGTCATTTATTCTCTTTGGGCTTCAATTTCTTTCTCTGTTTAAACTCCCTATCATCTATGTGATTCTGTGATGTGGCCTAATTTAATTAAATATAAAAAAAAAGAAAAAAAATGTATTTTGAAATAGGGAACAACAGATTTGAATCTAGTCCTATGTTAATCATTCAAAAACTGATAGAAAAAAACATTTAATATGTCTGAATTTATTTCCTCATTAGTAAAATGTGAGTAATATACTGCCTATCTCATGAAGTTATTATATACATTAGTTAATTGATTAATTAACTGGCAAGTAGTTATTAAGGTGCCTGCTATAAGCCAGACCCTGGTCTAAGCAATAGGGGTAGACAAAAGGTGAATGAAATAGTTTTTTTTTTTTTTTTTTTTCAAAGAGTTTATATTTTAATTAGGAGATTCTTTTAAAAAATATGAATAGAAAAATGCTTTGTTAACTACAAGTGGCTATATTGTAGTTGTTCAGTTGTATCCCATTCTTTGTGACCCCATTTGAAGTTTTCTTAACAAAGATACTGGATTGTTACGCCACTTCCTTTCCAAATCTTTTTAAAGATGAGAAAATAGAGGCAAACTTGTTTAAGTGACTGGTTGAGACTCATATAGCTAGTAAATATCCAAGGTTGAATTTGAACTGAAAAAGGTAAGTCTTTCTGTCTCCAGGCTCTGTACTCCCTATCCACTGTGCCATCTAGATACTCTGCATAGGACTATGCACAAAGTTATTCTGACAATTGAAATAGAGAGCTTATAGGAAATATATATATATATATATATATATATATATATATATATATATATATATATATATATATATATATATACACACACACATATATATATGCCATTAATTAGTTCTTCTGAATTTAAGGTTCTCAGATTTTCAGAAAAGGAAAATGAGACCCAAAAAAGGGAAAAGGGTTGCTAAAGATTCAAATAATTGTGGACCTAGAACTTGAAGGGAATCAGTATATTGTGCAGTAGAAAAAAGCACTAGAGTCAAAATATTGCTTCTAGAACCCACTTTGCCACTCAGTTCTTTCTAATTTCAAATCAAATGATTGAACTAAATTTTCTCCAAGTCTCCTGCTACATATGAAATTGTAGATTGTCTCCTGACTCAGTATCCATTCTTTTATTCAGAGACTTCATCAGGGTCTTTTTCAGAGTGTTACCAAATCTAATTATCACCTGCCTTCACTGTGACTATGTCTTCATTTTGCTTAGATATCTCTTGTTTCTTTACTTGGGGTATTATTTTAATCACTTTTAGCTCAGGAGTGATGGGGGATAGGTACAATTCAGCTAATTGTCTTCAGGCTGTAGTACATTTGATACTAAGAATATTATCAGGCCATATTTTTTTTTTTTAAAAAGTAGAATTTCAGAGGCCAGTTCTTGTCCAATGACTTCATCAGCCACAGGCAGCTTGAGTACAATCATTTTTTAATGGCAGATTGCTGACAACCATAAGGTTCAAAACAATTTATTTTTATTTGAGGGGAAGAGAACATTTTATGTAGCAGGAGAAACATGATAGGGATGAGAGATACAGCTATCAGTTGTGGTCTTAAAGGAATGGCATTTTATGAACAAGAATAATATTGCACCCATTTCAAGGACTAAACTGCTCTTTAATGGAGAATGTGCCTGGGGGCCATCATATTTCTTTTATAGGGAATAACGGGAAGTAAAACAAATACTTTAACACATCACCCAAAGGCAACAGCCAACAATCAAATTGCCATAAACACAAATGACTCTGACAAGTAATCAGTTGTCCTCCAATTGGGAAACAAGGTGTATATGTGTACACACATACATATACAGCATTTATGAGTGTGTAGGATTAATCACAGGCCTTCAGATCATTCATATGTCATATGTGCAAGTTATATTCCTAAGTGGTTCAAGTTGACATTAATTAGTTTAAGCTCAATATTAACCAATACACCAGAAGCCAAGAGCCAAAACAATGAAGGAAGAGATCTATCCCCAAACACTAATCCCTAAAGTATTCAAATGTTGAATTTCTAAACACTTGATTGGATTATCTGATGCATGAGATTGTCATAGAGAAGAACTGACTGGTGGTTCAGACACATCTCCTGTAAGTTGTCTATTTAAATTGTCAGAATAACAGAACTCTTTGTTTATACAATAAACTGAATTCATAATGTTGAGGACAAACCAAATTCAGTTGAAGGGATAAATATTAGATAAGCTTTATTGTTTTTTCTGGAAAAACCCCAACAATCTTCACTCACAAATTCATATTGACATTGTCATTTACTTTGTATAAAAAAGGACTTTGTGTACTTAAACATTAACTTTATGCCTGGCAAATTTTGAAGAACAAATTCTTTAAAACAAAACTCTAACTTATCTCTCTAGTTCATACATATTGTGAACCAGAAAATTTTGTTAGGGGATAAGTCTGTCTTAGCTTGTCTATTTGTACTAGTCTGGTATGTGATGTTCTGCATTGCATATTGAGATGTTGGGGATAAAATGTCTGAGGGTGATGGGGGAGAAGGCAGAGGAGGAGCAAGAACTGACCAAGTTACATTTTTTTGGATCATAGTTTTGCTATAAGGATCCCACACTCAGATTTTCAAGTACTTTCTATAATCAAACACTTCTCAGTATTGTTGTCTTATGAGTCATTTCCTGCAGTAAGATGAAGGGGAAGAATAGAGTAAATATCCCCATGCTTAGTATCAAAGAATCATCAACCAACAACACACAAATTCTAGTAACCTTCCTCAGATGGCAATGAATCTTTGGTGTACCAATGAAAGGTGCCCTGCCACTATAAGAAGGTTGTATTTATGTTAATGGAGGAGTCTGGCTTCCCGCAATTCTCAACCACTCTGCATTTAGTGGGTTGTTAAAAACCAAACTTCACTATAATAGAAAAGATTTTTCTAATCACCCCCATCTAATTACAGAGGAGAGTGAGTCGGTGAGAATCATTAACATCTCTAATAAATCACAAACACATTTTTATTAGGTCTTAAATCCTGTAAAGGAGAAAGTGATGGAAAATCAAATAAGCATCATTTCCCCCCCCAAGGGGCTCTAAGGGACAGACTGTGGCTCACCCTTTCAACTCCTGTCCAACTATATCCATGACCTTTCCCCATTGGTCCTTTTCAGTACTTAGGCAATAGAAAATAAAAATGATGCAAAGACAAAGAAGAGCAGTCATTTAGAATACAGAAAATCTGCTGTTTTAATTACAATGGACAATCAAAATGACTGAGTTCTAACCCCAATCTCTGGAAATAGGACAAATCATTGCTTCCTTAAGATTTTATTTCCTCATATGTAAAATAAAAGGGATTGGAATATTCTCTAGCTTCATGTATTCCTTTTATTTGTTCTGAAAACAAATCTCTTAGGAACATGGACAATGCATGGAAATTTGTTGTCAATTCCTATTAGAATCCTATGTATATGAAGACATAGTCTAGGCTGGACTCAAGTCAATATGTTGGTTCAGACTTGGAACTGTGTGTGTAGGGGAAGTTAGATGTGTACACCATCTAACATTTTGTGAAATATTTACTCAATAGTGAAAAGGATATTCAGGAGTATACAACAGTGATAAAATTTGTTGGAACTCTCCTATATCCACTTTTGCCATGCAAGGGCACCTGGCCAGCTGATGTATGTCAAACCACAGGATTTTTATCTCCTTATTGCTCATAATTTCATATTCAGGAGTCAACTTAGTGGGTTAAACCTTAGATCCATGAACAATTTCAGTCTCAAGAAGAGTTTCATTGTATTTTAGGGAAAAGCTATTCTAATCTACATGGAATAGATTATTCTCCTACCATCAGAGCAATTAATTTTACTCATTTATTAGCAGTAATAATATCAATGCTGTGAATTTATCTAGGACTTTTCCTTCAAGAGAGTTCAGTTTTGGTGTATGATTGCAAGTTGTTCATGAATCAGGAGAGGAGGTTTGTAATTTAATAAAAGATAGAGAACAATATGATTCTGAGATAGTTTTAAATGAGTTGGGGAAGATCCAAAGAAGAGCATTATGAATGATTAAAGGTTAGTGAAATTGGATCTCTCATGAAGGAAACATTAAAAAAAATATTCAGGAGAAAAGAATAAGGACAGATACAGTGTTAGTGGATTACCTTCAAGTCTGAACTATATATGTGATTATCTATTCTAGCTGTTGGTGTAGACTAGAAGGTGGGGTGAGGAGGCATAGTCCTGAGTCTGAATTATAGACTGGATAGGGTCTATATCAGTGATGGAGAAAGAAAATTCACAAACAAGGAAGAAGAAGAATGGGAATTACCAAAGTCTGCATATTCCATGCAGAATGAAGGGATGGGTAGGAGTGGGAGTGATATCAAGAGGGGTCAGATCAGGACTATAAACTCCAGTAGGGACAAAAAATTAAAAAAAAATATAAAAGTTAGAGGGGAGTTTGTGGAGTGACAGGAGTAGAAGATAGGCTCATTTGCCCAAATGGCTTTTAAAGTCCACTTGACTCACAGGGGGGAAAAGTCTTATACACAATGTGTATAAAAGTCAGTTGTGTTAACAGTGAACAATGAATTCAGCAACAAGATAGCCAAGGACTGAGATGCAGAACAAGGGAGTAACAATGATGCATGCATAATCAAAGAATTTTACCTTTTTGACATATAAACTAAGAGAATTCCAGAATATTATTGTAATGGGGGTTAATCAGGGAACTTCCAATCATTTAGGTACCTTCACCTACTTGATATACAGTGGGAGCATTTAGAGTGAGGTGGTGTAATTTTGCCCTTTTCAGATTTGGAGTGGTGACATTTATACAATATAAAGGTGCAAGTTTAAACAATCTATTCACAAGTAGTAAAGGGTATGGATCTGTGAATAGTCTTTTCACATTTTTGTAAAGGAAATATAAAAAGTCTTCATATGTTATTGCTCCTTTAGGAAGTGTGATAAAATTCCTCCATCAACTCGACAGAATTATAGTGTGTCTTGCCATTGGCTGATTAGAGGTCCAACCATACCTCTGTTATTGTTTATCTTTCATCACTGAAGATGAACATGACATCAGGAAGGTGATGCCATAATTTTCAAGTGAATTGGATTGAAGTGAGGGTGGGCTGTGCAAGGTCAGCAGCTTCACTTGCTCCTCCTGGAGTCATCTGAGTCTAATGGCAAAATATAGGTCAAAATAGGGGCAGCTAGGTGGTGCAGTGGATAGAGCACCAACCCTGAATTCAGGAGGACCTGAGTTCAAATCTGGTCTCAGACACTTAACACTTCCTAGCTGTGTGACCTTGGGCAAGTCACTTAACCCCAGCCTCAAAATATATGTATATATATATATATATATATATATATATATTTAATATATATATATATTTAAGCTAATGTCTTTAACAGGACTCAGTTTGACTGAGGCAACACTTAATCAATGCCTCAAGAAACGAGGCATATGTTTTCTTTATCCTTGTAAAAAAAAAATCTGAGAGGGGAATACTCTCATTGTTTCTGCCCCAAAACAATTACTATTTACTTTTACTCTGAGCCTGTCAAGTGGTATTTGATCTGGGATCTATTATTGGTCAATCAATGAGATCAGACTGATTTGAGTTTAAGGCACAGGTCCTACTTCTTAAATCCCAAGATATCTTGCAGATTTCAAAGATCAAAATTTACATTCCTTTGGGCAGAGTACCCTTTGGTAACAGTATGATATCCTAAGTGGACAGAGAGAAAGAAAAAAAGAAGGAAAATGAAAGAAAATAAAAAAATAAGGGAAAAAAAAAGAAAAGAGTTTTGTGACCAACTGGCCAGTCCCACTTGCGTTCCCATTGGGGAAGTTCCTATTCCTGCTCACACATGTTATTATTTATCCTTCATTCTCAAAGAGGAGCATTACATCAGGGTGATGCCATGACATGCAAGTGAATTGAATTGAAGAAAGGGCTGTGCAAAGTCATCAGCCTCACCTTCTCCTCCAGAGCCATATGGTTCCAGGGGCAAGATAGACCTCTTCAAAGCAAATTGGACTATCTTGAAGGAGTCATCCTTGGAAGTCTTAAAGAGTGTTGGTTATGAAGGGAAAAAAGAAAATATTTTGAGAGGGATCACTTTTTCCTTCCTGATTCTTCTAGTATACATTAGGAAGAATTCTTTGCAGTCCCTTCCTCCCTTCCATCCCCCACACATTGCCATTTAGGATAGGGTTTGATAATAGAACAATTCATTCAGTAAGAGATATTGTGCCTAGTAAAGAGCAGTCCAAAGGAACCCAGTTTTAGAGCTATTTTGAAACATGGAGAAGAACAGCTCCAGGGAGAGCCTGTCAGAATGACACATCTAGTATAGTTGTTACCCTCAAAGGAAAGAGTGAGAGTCTATCAGAAGAGAAAAAACAAACAAACAAAAAAAAACCACAATGAATTCTTGCTATGATAGAAGTATGTTTCCTACTTAAACTTATCAACACTGACATTTAAAGACAAATGCTCTGGTAAGGGCTAAGGAATAGTAGTTTCATAATCCACAGAATACTTTGAACCTTGTATAGTCATCTCATAGGGAACCCAATGTGCACTGGTATATAGGGATAGAGAGACTAGGTAAATGCAGTGAGATTATTTTATTAGAAAGTATCAAAATAGTAGAGACTTCAGCTGTTACTTAGTCTAACTTTCCAAAAAGCTAGGAATCCCCTATATGGCATCCATGATGTACAGAGTCCTTTAGACTATATCTGTATTTATACAGGTTTAAAAAGTACGTTCCTCAACAACTGTCCAATGAGGTAGGCAGTATAAGCATTTTCACCTTCATTTTACAGTTGAAGAACCTCAGTATGATAAATATAAAGTGACTCCTATGAGTTATACTGCTTTTTTTTTCTTTCCCACTAAACATTACTGCTTTGATAACATAATTCATGTATAATGCTATTCTTACATATAGGATATTTCATTTAGGGAAATTTAGGATATGTATTTAGAATATCTTACAGCATATAAGAGGTTTGAGATCCTATAATATGTTTCTGAAAGAGAACTGTTAAGTTTCTGCTGAAAATTTGTAAAGAATAGTTGGTTATTTATTGTACATAGTTTTGTTTTAGTCCTGTTCACTGATGAGAATAGGTTCAATGGTCATGTTTATTCAGACTAATACATTTAATATAACTTCTTGTGGAATCTTTACAGCATCCTTGAGAAGAGACAATATGGAACACTTAGACTCCACCTACCTTAATAGAATCAGAAACTGAAACAAAGAGAAGGTTAACAACTTGCTCAAACTTATCCTTCCACCAGACTTTTGGCTCCTGATTTTAAAAAGGTTTCTAGGCAGCTAGATGCTTTTTTTTTTTTCTGAAGCAATTGGGTTTAAGTGATTTGCCCAAGGTCACACAGCTAGGAAGACTCAGGTCTTCCTGACTTCAGGACTGGTGCTCTATTCACTGTGCCACCTACCTGTTCCCTAGCTCGATGAATATTAACAATGAGATAGTTCTACCAGTTGCTTTGAGGATTTTGTAGGCTTGCTCATTTGGATAAAATAGTTCTATATCCTTGCCACAAAATCAGTCTGATCTACTCATTTTTTTTCAAACCACTTCCCCATAATATACAGAATCAAAATAACAAAGGAGAAGATTGATGAAAATTTGTTTTTGTTCTTCTTCTGGAGAAGGGATCACCTCCACTCACTGCTAGCCTGTTGAAAAACCTATAGGAGAAAAAAAGAATAAGAGATATTCGCTCTGCTGGATTTCAAAAGCAATGAAAAGAGTTATTCATGTAATTCTGGGCTTTGAGATGTGGACCACTTAAATATTGGACCCTCCATTTTCTTTCTCATTTGAAGAGAAATGTTTAATCTAGAATTTTGGTGAAAGTCAATTCTTCTAGTTTTTTCTGTTAAAGTAATAGGATTATAATTGGAAGAGGTATTGCAGTCTAGTGCTTTCATTATATAGATGAGGAACTCAAATCCCAGAGAAATAAAAGAACATGTCATCACCCACTTATATAAGCACCACTGCTACCACCACTCATTTATGTACTGCTTTAAAATTTGCAATTCCTTTCCAAATGTAATCTTACTGAAGCCTCTCAGCAAACTTGTGGGGTGGGTAAAAGTTTTTTTTTTTTTTTTTAATTTTTTTTTTTATTTATTGTGCAAGAACAGTAAGAACAGTCCTTTACTGAGGAGACTCTATAGCATATACTTCCTGGATAGAGTAGACCCAGAACTTGTGAAGTTTCTACATAGCATTTGCCCTGCAAATTTATTGCCAAATGAAGCATGGATAATGGATGAATGAGTCTTCATTTCTTCACTCAAGCAGCTGGATAATGTTGATGCTGGAGACTTTGTTTCTTACCATCTGGCTTCTGGTAAATCCTGGCAGTCTATACTTCTGATGATTTTCTCTTCCAGACTTTCTTAGATCATAATAACATAGCTCTGTTCAGTCTCCTTCACCTAAAATAGGAAAATATAAATCCAAATAGACAAACAATAGAGAACTTTATTTGGGGGTTACATGTCAGCATTAAATGAGGAGGTTCCAAAGCTTCTCCCCATCCAGAGGCTTATAACAAATTTCCACTCCCAAGTACCATCAAAGAGGAGAAGAACAATGGTTTATAATTCTTTATCATCATCATCATCATCATCATCATCATCATCATTCCCATTTTTCAGATGAAGAAAGACTGAAAAAAATTATGAGATTTGCCTGTGGTTACATAGCAAGGGTTGGAGGTAGGATTTGAACCTAATTCTTCCTGAAATTGTCTGTTACTCTGTCTTTATTCTCAAATATACATATACAACCATATCCACAAATATATATTATATGTGTGTATGTACACACACATATATATGTTTATTTTTATTTTTTTTTTAATATTTATTTATTTTTATTTTATTTTATAATTATAACATTTTTTGACAGTACATATGCATGGGTAATTTTTTACAACATTATCCCTTGCACTTACTTCTATTCAGATTTTTTCCCTTCCTCCCCCAAACCCCTCCCCCAGATGGCAAGCAGTCTTATATATGTTAAATATATTACAGTATAATTTAGATACAATATATGTGTGTAGAACCGAATTTTTTGTTGCACAGGAAGAATTGGATTCAGAAGGTAAAAATAACAGTTTACACTCATTTCCCAGTGTTCCTTTTCTGGATGTAGCTGGTTCTTTCCATCATTAATCAATTGGAATTGGATTAGCTCTTCTCTATGTTGAAGAAATCCACTTCCATCAGCATACATCCTCGTACAGTATCATTGTTGAAGTGTATAATGATCTTCTGGTTCTGCTCGTTTCACTCAGCATCAGTTGATGTAAGTCTCTCCAAGCCTCTCTATATTTCTCCTGTTGGTCATTTCTTATAGAACAATAATATTCCATAACATTCATATACCATAGTTTACCCAACCATTCTCCAATTGATGGACATCCATTCATCTTCCAGCTTCTAGCCACTATGAAAAGGGCTGCCACAAACATTTTGGCACATACAGGACCCTTTCCCTTCTCTAGTAGTTCCTTGGGGTATAAGCCCAGTAGTAGTATGGCTGGGTCAAAGGGTATGCACATTTTGATAACTTTTTGGGCATAATTCCAGATTGCTCTCCAGAATGGTTGGATTCTTTCACAACTCCACCAACAATGCATCAGTGTCCCAGTTTTCCCACAGCCCCTCCAACATTCATCGTTATTTGTTCCTGTCATCTTAGCCAATCTGACAGGTGTGTAATGATACCTCAGAGTTGTCTTAATTTGCATTTCTCTGATCAATAGTGATTTGGAACACTCTTTCATATGAGTGGAAATAGTTTTAATTTCATCATCTGAAAATTGTCTGTTCATATCCTTTGACCATTTATCAATTGGAGAATGGCTTGATTTCTTATAGATTAAAGTCAATTCTCTGTATATTTTGGAGATGAGGCCTTTATCAGAACCTTTAACTGTAAAAATTTTTTCCCAATTTGTTACTTCCCTTCTAATCTTGTTTGCATTAGTTTTGTTTGTGCAGAAACTTTTTAATTTGGTGTAATCAAAATGTTCTATTTTGTGATCAATAATGGTCTCTAGTTCTCCCTTGGACACAAACTCCTTCCTCCTCCACAAGTCTGAGAGGTAAACCATCCCATGTTCCTCCAATTTATTTATGATTTCGTTCTTTATGCCTAAATCTTGGACCCATTTTGATCTAATCTTAGTATGTGGTGTTAAATGTGGGTCCATGCCTAGTTTCTGCCATACTAATTTCCAGTTTTCCCAGCAGTTTTTGTCAAATAATGAATTCTTATCCCAAAATTTGGGATCTTTGGGTTTGTCAAAGATTAGATTGCTATTTTTATTCACTATCTTGCCCTGTGAACCTAACCTATGCCACTGATCAACTAGTCTATTTCTTAGCCAATACCAAATGGTTTTGGTGACTGTTGCTTTATAATATAGCTTTAAATCAGGTACACTTAGACCACCTTCCTCTGACTTTTTTTTCATTAGTTCCCTTGCAATTCTCGACCTTTTATTCTTCCATATGAATTTTGTTGTTATTTTTTCTAGGTCATTAAAATAGTTTCTTGGGAGTCTGATTGGTATAGCACTAAATAAATAGATTAGTTTGGGGAGTATTGTCATCTTTATTATATTCGCTCGGCCTATCCAAGAACATTGAATGTCTTTCCAATTATTTAAATCTGACTTTATTTTTGTGGCAAGTGTTTTGTAATTTTGCTCATATAATTCCTGACTCTCCTTTGGTAGATATATTCCCAAATATTTGATACTATCGACTGTTATTTTGAATGGAATTTCTCTTTGTATCTCTTGCTGTTGGATTGTGTTGGTAATGTATAAAAATCCTGAGGATTTATGTGGATTTATTTTGTATCCTGCGACTTTGCTAAAATTCTGAATTATTTCTAATAGCTTTTTAGCAGAGTCTTTGGGGTTCTCTAAGTATACCATCATGTCATCTGCGAAAAGTGACAATTTGATTTCTTCATTTCCTACTCTAATTCCTTGGATCTCTTTCTCGGCTCTTATTGCCAAGGCTAGAGTTTCTAGTACTATATTGAATAGTAATGGTGATAGTGGGCAACCTTGTTTCACTCCTGATCTAACAGGGAAAGGTTCTAGTTTATCACCATTACATATGATGTTTACTGAAGGTTTTAAATATATGCTCCTTATTATTTTAAGGAATAGTCCATTTATTCCTATACTCTCAAGCGTTTTTAGTAGGAATGGATGTTGGATTTTATCAAATGCCTTTTCTGCATCTATTGAGATGATCATATGGTTTTTATTAATTTGATTATTAATATGGTCAATTATACTAATAGTTTTCCTAATATTAAACCAGCCCTGCATTCCTGGTATAAATCCCACTTGGTCATAGTGTATTATCCTGGGGATGATTTTCTGAAGTCTATTTGCTAATATCTTATTTAAGATTTTAGCATCAATATTCATTAAGGAAATTGGTCTATAGTTTTCTTTCTCAGTTTTCGATCTACCTGGTTTAAGTATCAGTACCATGTCTGTGTCATAGAAGGAATTTGGTAGGACTCCTTCAATCTCTATTTTTTCAAATAGTTTACATAGCATTGGAGTTAGTTGTTCTTTAAATGTTTGGTAGAATTCACCTGTAAATCCATCTGGTCCTGGGGACTTTTTCTTAGGAAGTTGGTTAATAGCTTGGTCTATTTCTTTTTCTGAGATGGGACTATTTAGACTACTTACTTCTTCCTCTGTTAATCTGGGCAAGCTATATTTTTGAAGGTATTCTTCCATTTCATTTAAGTTATCGAATTTATCGGCATAAAGTTGAGCAAAGTAGCTCCTAACTATTGTTCTAATTTCCTCTTCATTAGTGGTGAGTTCACCCTTTTCATTTTCAAGACTATCAATTTGCTTTTTCTCTTTCCTTTTTTTAATCAGGTTTACTAAGGGTTTGTCTATTTTGTTGGTTTTTTCATAAAACCAACTCTTAGTTTTATTAATTAATTCAATAGTTTTTTTACTTTCAATTTTATTAATCTCACCTTTTATTTTTTGAATTTCAAGTTTTGTGTTTGTCTGGGGGTTTTTAATTTGTTCCTTTTCTAGCAATTTTAGTTGTAAACCCAATTCGTTGGCCCTCTCTTTCTCTATTTTATGCAAGTAGGCCTGTAGAGATATAAAACTTCCCCTAATTACTGCTTTGGCTGTATCCCACACATTTTGGTATGATGTCTCATTATTGTCGTTTTCTTGGGTGAAGTTATTAATTATGTCTATGATTTGCTGTTTTACCCAATCATTCTTTAGTATAATATTATTTAGTTTCCAATTATTTTTTGGTCTATTTTCCCCCTGGCTTTTTATTAAATGTTATTTTGATTGCATTATGGTCTGAAAAGGATGCATTTACTATTTCTGCCTTACTGCATTTGATTTTGAGGTTTTTATGCCCTAGTATATGATCAATTTTTGTATAGGTTCCATGAACTGCTGAGAAGAAAGTATATTCCTTTCTGTCTCCATTTAGCTTTCGCCAAAGATCTATCATATCAAACTTTTCTAGTATTCTATTTACCTCTTTGACTTCTTTCTTATTTATTTTGTGGTTTGATTTATCTAATTCTGATAGTGCAAGGTTGAGATCTCCCGCTATTATAGTTTTGCTATCTATTTCCTCTTGCAGCTCTCTTAATTTCTCTTTTAAGAATTTAGATGCTGCACCACTTGGTGCATACATGTTTAATATTGATACGGCTTCACTATTGATGCTTCCCTTTAGCAGGATATAATGCCCTTCCTTATCTCTTTTAATTAGATCAATTTTTGTTTTTACTTGATCTGAGATGAGGATGGCTACTCCTGCTTTTTTTGTTTTGCCTGAAGCATAATAGATTCTGCTCCACCCTTTTACTTTTAGTTTGAATGTCTCATCCTGTTTCAGGTGTGTTTCCTGTAAACAACATATAGTAGGATTCTGACTTTTAATCCAGTCTGCTAACTGCTTCCTCTTTATGAGGCAGTTTGCCCCATTCACATTTATGGTTAGAAGGACTAATTCTATATTGCTTGCCATCCTATTAACCCCTGCTTATGCTTTTCCCCTTTCCTTCCCTTTTACCCTCCTATCTAGTATTAAACTGGTAAACACCACTTGCTTTTCACAGTCCTCCCTTTTTAGGATCCCTCCCCCACCTTAAAGATCCTCCCCTTATTTTATCCCTTTTCCTCGAAATTACTGTATTCCCTTCCCCTTAGCTTACTCCTTCCCTTTCACTTTTCAATGAAGTGGAAGAAGTTTCACCATAAATCGAATATGTCTATTGATACACGCTATGTTCATCTCCCTCCTTTCTTTCTCTCAGATATAATAGGTTACCTTTGCCTCTTCATGAGATGTAGTACCACCACTTTATACTTTTTTATGATATAATCTCCTTTCCACCTCTAGTTTCTAAGACAAATTGTACATATGTTCTTTACATATTTTTTTGACAGAAGTATAGTTCTCAAGATTTCTTTTTACCTTTTTTAGAAGTCTCTTGAGTTCTGTATTTGAAGATCAAACCTTTTATGTAGGTCTGGTTTTTTCATCAAAAATAGATGGAATTCATTTATTTCGTTAAATGTCCATCTTCTTCCCTGGAAAATGATGCTCATTCTTGCTGGGTAAGTTATTCTTGGCTGCATACCAAGTTCCTTAGCCTTTCGGAATATCATGTTCCAGGCCCTGCGTTCTTTTAATGTGGACGCTGCTAGATCCTGTGTTATCCTTATTGTGGATCCTCCATATCTGAATTGTTTTTTTCTAGCAGCTTCCAATATCTTTTCCTTTGTCTGATGGTTCTTGAACTTGGCCACTATATTTCTTGGCGTTTTGATTTTAGGGTCCCTTTCAGTAGGTGATCGATGAATTTTCTCAATGTCTATTTTACCCTCTGTTTCCAAAATGTCTGGGCAGTTCTCTTTGATAATTTCCTCGAAAATGGTGTCCAAGCTCTTTTTTTCCTCCCATTTTTCAGGGAGTCCGATTATTCTCAAATTGTCTCTCCTGGATCTGTTTTCCAGGTCTGTTGTCTTTCTGGTAAGGTACTTGACAGTCTTTTCAATTGTCTCATTTCTCTGGTTTTGCTTGACTCCCTCTTGGTTTCTCCTTGAGTCATTCATTTCTACTTGTTCCAGTCTAATTTTCAATGATGTATTTTCTTCACTCACTTTTTTTATATCTCTTTGTAATTGTCCAATTGAGTTTTTATCTTCTATGGAATTTTTTTCCATTGTATTTTTTAGAGAGCTGATTTCTTTTTCCAGCTCTCTAATCCTGTTTTCCTTGGAGTTGTTTACCTTTTCCAGCTCACTAATCCTGTTTCTCAATGATTTGATTTCTTTATCCACTCTGTCTTTGAATGCATGGGATGACTTCTCCAGGCTCTCTTGCCAAGCTTCCCTTTCCTTTTCCCATTTCTCTTCCAGCTCTCTTGTGAGAGCCTTTTTGATTTCCTCTATGAGGTTCTTTTGTATTGAGGAGCAGCTTATATCCCTCCCAGGGGATACATCTGGGGACATTCTGTTCCTAGTCTCTTCAGCATTTGAAGTCTGCTCCCTCTCCACACAGAAGCTGTCAATGGTTAAAGCCCTTTTGAATTTTTTGTTCATTTTGTCAGAGTAGGAATCAAAGAAAACAAACTGACAAGAGAAACAATTGGTCTGTTTTGCGTGGGAAAGGGCTGGATGGTATTAATGGGCTTCCTCTACAGACTGGGGGTAGGGCAGCAGAGAGCCACTAACAGAACAGCAATGACTGTACTGAGTCTGCGCTCTGAGGCTCCGAGAACGCACCGAGTCAGTCCAGGTGGGGGTTGGGGGTGGCCGGGCTCTGAGAGACGCTGGCTTTCTGGGGTTTTAATCTTCACCTCCAGTGTTTACACCCTCTCCACCGCTCCTGGCTTGCTGCCAAGACGGAGCATCCACACTGGGGCAAAAGCCCTTTCACAGAAACGGCAGAGATCACACCCCTCCCCCTCCGGTCTGAGCTGTGTGAGCTGCCTGTCTTGCTCTGGCTGTCTGCCCTCAGTCTGCGCCCAGTCTGATTGACCCTCCCCCGAACAAACACAGACCTTTTCTGGCGACTTTCAAGGATGTCTTCTCTTGGTGATAATTTGTGGATTTCTTTCTGGGTCAAGCATTAAGTCAGAGGCTTGTCATGAAGTAAGTTCTGAGAGAAAACGAGGAGCTCAAGCAGCTGTCTGCCTCCACGCCGCCATCTTGGCCGGAAGTCTCTATATATGTTTATTAAGACCATACTATATATATTTTTATTTGTCAGTTCTGTCTCTAGAGGAGGATCGAAGATTCCTTCGAAAATCCAAGTCTTTTCTTGTTTTTCCAAGTCAACCAACTAATTTCTTATATCACAGCAGCATTCCATCACAATCATATACCACAGCTTATTCCAACTGAAGAGATTCTTTCATTTTAGGCAATCTGATAGGTTCTCTGGCATCATTTTTGAGAATACAGCATTATCTCAATGCAAAGAGTTTAGGAAAAAGAGCTCACAGGAGGTGTTTAATGCAAGCTGACAGATCAAATGGCATAAAGTGACATGTTCCAAAAGGATGGGTGTCTCTAGAAACAGAAGTGAAGGGGTAAGATTTTAAGGAAATATAGAAAAAGAGAAAAAAGCATGGTCTATCTCCACCTCTTTGCAAAACATAGCCTCCTCACTGTTGCTTTGAAACACTGAAAGGCATAATCTAAAAAATTGGCAGGAACTTGCCTTTAGAATTTTTCAGTTCTTGAGATAGAGAATGAGAAGTGTCTCTTCAATTATAAAGGAAAAAAAACATTCTAAGTAGCTCCTTTCAAAATTGCTACTTCAACATGGTGATTATTATTATTACTATTATTATTGTTATTATTATTTTTACCCTGAGCAGATTCTTAATCTTGAAGCAGATAAAGGACTGGGAAGAGGTATATGTTGGGATGACTATAACATTCTTTGTGAGAGTTTGGATGATTTAGAAATACAGAACATTTCTTTAATGATATAAAAAGGACAATAAAAACCTCACATGAGGTTGGTGATATCATGGGAAAAAAGTAATCTGACATAATTTATCTCAATTTATGGCTATATGTGTGTGCATGTGTTCTAAGTGAAACTCTATAGTTTTCATCTACCTTAAATTGAAACTGCTAAATAGGACAGAACTCCAAGTTATACAAAAAGCATGCTATAATGGATATTATGTTTCTAATTTCATAGTCTCTTTTACTGTAAAGTGAAGTAAAGTATATAAAGTTTGCCTTGCCAACTTTAAAGTACTATGTGAATGTGAGATCTTATTAATGTTATTATTATTGCTGTTAAATGTCAAGCAAATAATAAGAGAGAATACACAACGCCTTTTGGGAGCTGTCCCTCTTTTACTCCTTCAGCTATTTCCCAATGCTACAGTTCATAATTTCATTAATTTATTTAAATGACTTTGGTCCCTTTAAAATGAAACAGGGTGGGGTATGTGTGAATATTTGAATAAGAAAACAGTATCCTGGCTAAGGTAAGATAAGCAATTTATCAATTATTACCACTTTAATTTAAATTAATTTCGGATACTTTTCTGAGAATAGGTTTAGATAGAGGAAAGTGGGAACATGTAATACCTGAGGTAGTGGCCAGAGAGCAATTACTGAATGTGAAACAAAAAAAAATCTTGGGGGTATTTGGAAGTAGTGGGAAGTGCTAAATTTGGAATAAAAAAATCTAAGTTGAAATTTGGGCTTTTCCATTCACTACCTCTGTGAATTAGAGCAAATCCCTTCAACTGCATGGGGGTCAGTTTTCTCTTCTATATCATGAAGGATTTGGGCTAGGTGGCTTGGAAGGTCTTTTTTATTGCTAGACCTGTGATTCTATTAATGGCAGGGTCAACTTAAAAGATCAGAAGAAGACAACTATATGGCACAGTGGATAGAGCACCAGCCTTGGAGGTAGGAGGACCTAAATTCAAATTGACCTCAGACACTTACTTTCTAGCTGTGTGACCCTGAGCAAGTCACTTAACCCCAAATGCCTAACAGCAAAACAAACAAAAACAAAATAAGAAGAAAAATAAGATGGGTGGCAAGTGATTGCCTGGCAAAGAATGGACATGGGTCTTCTAACTCTCTAGTCTTCTCTCATATGCAAATGACCTTGAAGGTCCCTTCTAAGTCTAAATCCAATGATCTGATAGTATATTTTTCACTTTCTTTCTCTTTTTAATTTTTTTTTAATTAAGCCTTGTACAAAATGATTAATATGGAAATGTTTTACATGATGATACATGTATAAACTTTATGGAATTGCTTACCATCTCCGGGAGGTGAGAGGGCAAAAAGACAGGGAGGGATAGTATTTGAAACTCAAAATTTTAAGAAATGGTAAAAATTAGTTTGAAGAAATAATTGGGGGAAATAAGATATTAGATTAAATTCTATGATCTTCAGTTTGGAGAGTGATTAGTCAGTGTGAGCAGAACTAATTAGATTGCCTTATTATATGAGTTTTTGCCAGAAAGAGCAATTTGGAGAGGGGGGAAAATAGAAAAAAAAAGTTGAGAAACTTCTAAAGCTTGGACAATGTGACTTTCTTTTAATCCTCAGATAAGGTAGGAGCTCTTTTTTGTGTTACTGATTTTTGTGTTATCCTTAAGCTATGAAATAACAGGGAATGGTGAAGACATAATATTAAACTTCACATTATCTCTTGAGTCAGTAACAAAAGGTTTTAGGAGGAGCCAGTGATAAAGAGAAAGCTTACCTTAATTCCTGCACCAAATATACTCATTACAAGGCTATACAACATACAAAATCGGATACATTTGCCCAGGCAGCAGACATTGATTGCTGTATATTTCTGTGCAGGAAAAGAATTTAAAAAATAAAACAAATCTCAGAAACTAGAGAAAATGATGAGGGGAGGAGGAATCAAGGAAAAGCAATTGACCCTATAATCCACAACAGGACCTCTGGCTTTTCCTAAGAGTAACAAAGCAACTTTTAAGATACAACTGATGGATTCCTGTCATTGTGAAGGGTTTGTCTGAGAGCAAAAGCCATACTCATTACAGATGAATTTATGCTTTGCTGGGAGATGAACTGTAAGTTCCTTTATGTACTTAACCCTTCCCAAAACCGTTAGGAAAACTCTTTGAAGCTGAACAAAATGGGACTATATTAAATAGATGTAATTAAAATGTCACTTTATCCCTGCTCCTCCCTTTTCTCTTCACAAGCATCATTGAATATTTTACCAGGGTAGCTGATCATGTAGTGGGTAATGTTGAGGGGAAAATAGACATAGAGGAAAAAGAAAGTCACTGTGTCAGAATAGGAGGGAATGAGTGAAATTATATTGTTCAAATCCAAAAAGAACTCCCAGGTCTTTATCTAGTATTGATATGTGCTCTCATATAGAGTATAATTATATCTAGAGCAGGAGGATAAGAGGAGTGGCAGAATATTTGTTACCATCACATTTAATTGCCTTCAATAGCTGGTGGCTATTTCAACCTTCATCTCATAACAAAACAGCAAAGAACTTACATCTTCGAGGATGGCCCAAAGGGAAGGGGGATTTTTCTCTTCTCCTTGGGAATCACCACCAGGGTAATAGATGAGATGATCTTCCTACCTATTATATGATATATCATTTGTACCAGTGCCTCTAAGACACTAATAAAGAGAAAACTCAATAGTATTGGCATGATAAAGTGAAAGCTATTAATAAGGAGAGAGAGTTCATCATGCTCATTAGATTTGAGTGTATTGGAAAGAGCACAGTATGTTATGGGGCTGGCAAAATTATATTACAAGGCCAATCAATTTCTATATAGAGTTTTTGTTAGTGAGTAATTAGTATAAATAACGCTGACTGTATTTAAATAGTGTGGATACCAAGGAAAATAGAGAAGGACATGATAGGAAACAGATGGATCATTTAATTTATTTCTCAATTACAGCTGACACATTGGGTACAAAAATCTGCAAGTCATCTATTTTTTTATGGTCCATTTTACAGCTGTGTTTATTGTTATAATAAATAAATACATTATCTCATTAGCCCAGCCTTGGAGAAGACTTTTAACTAAAAACATCCACATATCAACATATATAAAACCCTAACCCAGGAAGGGGTTGACGTGCCTGAAGGCAGCTCATTGACAGAGACCATGAAAAGAAAGTTACTAGCAAAGAGAGCCAGTCTCAGCAATGGGGGATGTGTTTCTCACAGGTAGGGTTATCAATGGTTGGCAAAGTTTTCCCTTCCCTCTTGTCCTTCTAATAATAGATGTACACTTGGAAATCTGCGTTTCCCAGCAACCAATGTGCATTGCAAATAACCATCTAGGATGCAGATGGGTAATAAAGTTTATTACACTCCATTTTAGACTCTCTTTGTAGCTGGCAGTGATGTAGAGATTGAGGGGAAAATATTAGAGCCAACCACTAATACTATATTTAAAGCTTTTAAAGTTATGTTCCTTGGATTGAAAGAAACATGTCCTGATTCTCATTTGAAGAGCTGGCTCACTGCCTGTCACCTTCTTTTAGTGTTATTCCAACTGAGAGTTGGGGTGGAGAAAGGAGTTAATTCATCAAATGGCAAAATATGTATGAAGTACCTACCATGTGCCAAACTCTGTGACTGATTTGGTTTGTCACCTCCATTTTTGACAGATATCACTATGTGTGATATTCATAGAGGATTAGGTCAAAAACATTGAACAAGGTTCTTTCTAAACAAAGGGGTGAGGGAGAGGAGGTAGCAATGCACCAGAAAAGACTTTGAATTAGAAAGCTGAATCTTTCATGTTTTCTCTCCTTGATTTCAATGTGATTCATAAAAAAAGGAAGAAAGAAAGAATTTTAATACATATGAGTGATGAGATTTTTGATCCTAGATTACATACTATGTTGGCTGATAATCACCTTAACAACAGATCACTTTCTAAAGGGTAAAATGACATGTATATTTGTTTTTTTTTTCTTTAGAAAAAGAAGCAAATCAAGTTCTATATTGATTTATTTCTTAGTATGAATTGCTTGAATTCCACTCCCCTATTCCTATCAAAGGTGCTCCTTAATTTAAGATAAAATTTAGCAGATTGATCCTTAGATTTCAGTTGTTTGAATGTAACTCTCCACTCAGGTATTTACTCCCCAAAATCACTACTTCTGAATAGCATCTCTCTTCCCACACACCATGAGTTGAGCCATCCCCATGGATTCTCAGCCCTTGAAGTAAAAGTAGCCAATTATAACAGAGGGAGTCCACTTAAAGAAAATGGTCTTAGAGATTCTTTGAGTAGGGATGTGAATCTGCCTCACGATGTTTTTTAAGGAATGATGGACTTAAGACTGAGTTTATATCTCCACCACTGTTTGAAAAGTAAGAGGTACAAATAAAGGATTGTTTCTGCCACAGAGACATTTGTCCTCAGGTATTAAGAGAGCAACATCAGCTATCCCATTCAGAATAAACACAGGCATTAAGATGACACAGGTTTATACCCTTGCCCTATTTCTATTGATGTCAATATTTCCCAGTTCCAAGATTCAGAACCTTTCTAAGACCTTCAATCCCAGGGGCTAAAAAGCTTATAAAAATTGAAGGTTCTGAAACTAGAAAGCCCTATGTGTTCATAAGGCACACCCAGGGCAAATGCTCTCATTGGCAGGCTTTCCTCAATGTCTCTGTCATGTTTAGGATGTAGTTTTTCCTTATGTCAAGATTTACAGAGAGAAAGTCAGTTTACTGAAAGGATTACCAGAGCTGGAGACAACAAAGATCAGAAGACTCTGAGATTTTAAAAATTCATTTGCTTTGAAGTTAGGGCTCAGTTGTCTGGTTAAACAAGTTAGTTATGGGGACATCAAGAGTAAAAATATAGCTCTTTGGGATTGAATGTGAGAAAGCAGAAATTTTTTGGCTGTGATTCTAAGTAGGATTAGGGTCTTCCTGGCTCTGATCTTACATAAAGTGCTTGAGAGGATTAATACAGAAACAGTGAGCTTACCTGTTTCTCTTGTCAAGAAGGCCTACTGTTATATCCGTCTCCTGGAATCACATGTAAATTGTATACAGGGAGACAAAGATGTGATTGGAAATGATCAATCCAGCTTCTGCCCTTCCCCTACAGAAATGTCTGTTTGGAGTTGGAGCTGTACAAACCAATGAAGAGGGGGTTATCTTACTGACTATCTGAACATTGGCTTCCTTCCAGGTTTTCTGGAGAATTTCTCAGAGAAGACTGATTGTCTGTACTATAAGGGAAGCCTCACTTTGCCTTCTTTGGTGACTAAATCAGGTTATTCACCAGCAGATCCACTGAAGCTGCTGGTGCTCTGCTGATAGTCTCAGTCTAGATCCTGGCTATAGTCATAGAGAAATAAATAGCTTTTCTCAAGAGAGTTTTATTGTTTTTGGGGGGAGGTAGGATTTAAGTAGGAAGGACCTGGAAGCAATGTTTAAAAGGAAGAAAGGCATATGATCCAAAAGTTAGCTTGTCTCAGCTCCTATAGGAAGTAAGTTTGGAGTACCAAATGTATCATTCATTTAAAAAAATGTAATGGAGGGAATATGCAGAAAGTATAGATGAGTCACATTTGTTTTTCTGGTGTTATTTCTTATTTTATTGTTATTTATTCATTTCTGATTCTTCACAACTGTATTTTGTGTTTTATTGGCAAAGATAATGGAATAGGGGCAGCTGGAGCACCAGCTGTGGAATCAAGAGGATGTGGGTACAAGTCTGGATTCAGACATTTGCTAACTGTGTGACCCTGGGCAAGTCACTTAGCCTTTATTGCCTGGGGAGAAAAAAGATAATGGAGTGGTTTTCCATTTCCTTCTCCATTTTCATTTCAAGGTGAGGAAACTGAGGCAAACTGGGTGACTTGACAGGGCTCACTTTGGTAGTAATTTGAGGGGCCATATTTGAATTCATGAAGAGTCTTCTAAACTCCAGATCCAGCACTTAAATCCATTGTGCTCCTTCCCATCTATATAACAGAATAAAAGGGGCAGCTAGGTGGCTCAGTGGATGGAGCACCAGCCTTGAATTCAGGAGGACCGGAGTTCGAATCTGGTCTCAGACACTTAACACTTCCTAGCTGTGTGACCCTGGGCAAGACACTTTAACCCCAGCCTCAAAAAAAAAAAAAAAAGAATAAAAGGAAAATCATTTTTATACTACCTACTAAATTCTAGGCAATATGCTGAGTGCTTTGCAAATATGGTTTTATTTATCCTCACAACAATCCTGTGACATAAGTGCATATCATTCCTTTTTTATAGATGAGGAAACTGAGGCAAACAGGGGTTGTCAATTACTGAAGGTCATATAGCTAATGAATGTTTAAATTTGGATCTGAACTTAGGTTTTCTTGATTTTTAGGTCTAGTGCATTATTTGCTACTCCAATAAAGCTAATATATTCATTTAAAATTTGCAGTGTTTTACAAATATTACCTCATTTGATTCTGACAGCATTTTACAGCTGAGGGAAATGAAACAATTAAAAGTTAAGTGACTTGCTTAGACTCACACAGTGTGTAATATTTTAGGCAGAATCTGAATATAGGTTTTCTTGTCTCTAAGTCCAACACATAGTAAATTATCTGCACAGAAATTCTCTATTCTAAGCAAACTGACCTGCTAGCTCTTCCCTATATACCACTGCTCATCTTTCACTTCCACATCTTGGCCTAGGTGCTCACTCATTTCTAGAATGCACATCTTTCTCAGACCTTTCTTGAGTGGAGCTAGTTTCCTTTAGGACACAACTCAGACCTCTTTACTGTTCATTGAACAAGACTCATCATCTCCCAATTCTATGAATTTTCACTGGCTGTCCATGCCTGGATGTTCCCTACCCCTTGCTTCAAATCACGTAAAATCCTACTTTCTGCCAGAAGTCTTTCCCAATCTCCATTATTGTTAGCATCTTCTCTCTTAAAATATCTCCAATTGTGAGCTTCTTCAGGGCAGGGACTTTTAGTTTTTGTTTCCTTTATTTATATTTAGCACAATGTCAGGCAAAGAAAAAATGTAAGATAAAAGCTTGTTGATTTATCTCAGGTGCCCCTTCCTAGAGGAAGCCTTCCCTGAAACACATACAAACATACTCACAAATACACTGAATACACACATATGTACACAAATACATGCATACAGACACACATACTTGTGTATATAAGGCATATCTACATGTATATATACATATATATGTTTATATGTTTTTCAAGACATATATTTGTATATATTTACATATATTCACAATAAATACAAATATATATATATACATATATATATATACACACATATATCTAGACCCACATATGTTTAGTTAGTATTTTCTCTCGAAATT
Organism: Sminthopsis crassicaudata; assembly: GCF_048593235.1. Lineage (NCBI taxonomy): Eukaryota > Metazoa > Chordata > Mammalia > Dasyuromorphia > Dasyuridae > Sminthopsis > Sminthopsis crassicaudata. The sequence goes on along the minus strand of NC_133618.1, from coordinate 584,638,773 downwards.
ATTTATTATAGAGTTTTATATAATATTGGTAATTACATATCTGTGTATATATTGTATTCTTCTCATGTTAGTAGAATTTGGAGTTCCTTGAAGAGCTGTTTTATTTTTGCCTCTAGCTATAGTGTTTAATGTAGAATAGCTCCTGTGCTTAAGAGATGTTTGTTTTGTCAAATTATAAGTGTCATTTCCAAAATGAAGTTTGATGAAAAGTTGCTTTTTAGCTTCCTGACTTATCTCAGTATCAAAATGACCATTAACCAGCCAACAAACAGAATGAAATAATTCATCTGAATCATTATCCACAATGTAGTTTTCCTTAGATCTAGGCATATATGTGTTTAGCGATTTGATAGCATCTTGAAAGCCCAAAGCAAACTTTTAAGGCTAAATATTAAGTTTCTTCCAGCTTGAGAAAAAAGTCCAAACATTTGCCTCCCCCCACTTATCTCCATGTCTGTGGGTGTTAGAAACAACATACTAGTGATACTTCGGTTATATACTCTGGTCTGAATTTATGAATTTTTTTTAAAGATCTGAATCTTGGCAAGAGTATTGGCCCTTGATTATGACAGCTCCCAAATGTTCCTAGATTTTTCTGTCTATGAAAATCTAGGCATCTTAGAATATGCACACATATGGTGATAATGGCAGGCTACCAATCAAAAGTGAGGGTTTCCAGGAAGCTCAGTTCCAAGAGGAGATTGCATGTATTAATGTGATCTAGAGTCATCTCTTAAAAGCCTTCTTGAAGCTTTAAAGATTTCCATTGTTGAAGATGACCATTGGAACATCCTATCCCAAAGTTCTACCATTTCTACCAGTAAAAAAATCTGAGAAACAAAGTCTCAAGGTTTAAAACTTATTTTGGAACATTTCATCTACTTTATATTTACTGTACTCATGCTCCTTCACAAACTTTCTAGGGCCGATTAGTCCTTTAGGTACTTAATGAAAGCCTACACAAGTGCTCTCAGCTCTGAGTTAAATATTAGTCACGTAGGGAAAAAAAAAACCAAAAAAAAACAAAACTCAAGTGGCGTATTAAAGATATATGTGTTACTGATTTTGTGGTAATCTCATATTCATCTAACCTTTTGGCATTTATCTGGGCTTAAAACCTCAGGCATCTTGCAACATATTCTAGTACACTAGGCTTTCTGTCATTTACTTTAAATTCTAGCCAAGCTGTATTAATTTTTTTTTAATAGTAAACTTGGCATTTCATCTCCTGACTCTGAGAATGTAAACACTGGCACAACAAAAGCTACCTGGGTAGCTGCTTTAAACTGCTCTCTCCATAAATGTCTCACTTGCTATTCTTGGTTCTTCTGACAAGACTATCAATTCTATGATTAAAGAATGAAAACTGATTTAGGAACAGATTATTGGGATCCTTTGTTTATTATATCCTTTTAGATACCTTCTCATGAGACTTCTCATGAAGTAGATACATTTTCTGTAGTGGAATTTGTCTCAAGTTTAGTACTCACCAATCTGGATTCTTGAGATTGGCATTAGATAATAGCAATAAGGAGTTAATTATGAGTGAAGTAAGAAGTCATTTATTTTGATCAGTGGGGATAGGTATCAAGCTACAAGACAGAAACCATAAAAAAGGCATGAGAGATTCTTAATGTGTAAATGTTTAAAAGGGCAGCATTCAAGAATTATATGTTATTCAATGTATCATTTTGTAAAACAAAGAAAATCAAGATGGCTATGTAGAAATAGTGTGTCTTTGGAGAAAAAAATGTTATTAATTACAGGAGATTAAAAAAAAAGGAGTTATCTGATTATTATTAGTCTCATTAAATTAAAGAAAATGGTCAATAGGCCAGTCAAAGAGAATTTTCCCAGGACTTTAGAATATTTTACCTTTAACAACTTAGTCTTTTTGTACTGATGAGAGGCAAAAAGGAGGCAATGAAGATATTGGCTGTTGTCAGTGATCTAACTGGCTGAACTTCCATTCTCTAGGAATCATTAAATGAATAATAAACAACAATATGGAGTCAGTATGCCTTGAAGAGAAGTTCTATATATTATGTAACATCAAGGAAGATTATTGTACTCATACTATAGAGTTTGGTCAGGGATATTATGGCAAGGGTGGGGAGGAGCTTACTGAAAGCTGCCAACCTCAGGAAACTTCCCTGAAGTCAATCTTTGGGGCCATATGTAGATAGCACTTTTTTTTTTTTTCACTTCTCCTCTACTGTAAATGTTAGTAATGTAAAAACAAAACACATTGATTAAAAAAAAAATTCCTTTAATATGAAAACAAACACTTTCAATATGGAGAAAGGGTTAATTCTCTCAATGAAGTTATTAGTAACAGCTATTGTCTCTCTGCCTGGAGTTTAACTGATTGCAATAACACTAGGCATTATGGAAAATGCAGAAAGTAAATTTCTTCTCGAAGAAAGTATAATATAGTTAGGAAAATGCAAACACATTTTAAAAAAGTGATAAATACTAAGATGAATAGATTCATTTTGCTACTTCTTGTCAGTTTTATCTTGGGTAAGTATCTTTACATCACTGGATTTCTTGTCTCACTTGTTAAGAAAAACAAAAGGGATTGGGATTAAGATGGTGGAGAAAAGGCAGTTCTCTCCCAAAACTCCTTTGAACACTTTTAAATAATGGCATAAAATAATTTCTGGAGCAATAGAACCCACAAAAGGAGAATGCCAGTCCAAGACAAGTTAGAAAATTAGCTGGAAAGGTCTGTCATATCTGGATAAGAATTGAGTATAGTCCAGTGCAGGCCCCTTTAGTGCAGACCCTTGCCCCAGTAAATCAGGAACATACTTTGAGAGCCCCTGAATCAACAATCAACAGTAACAGTGAGTTCTTCCAGTGTTCTCATCCCATAAATGCTAAGGGGGTCAAACAATTGGTCACAGGAGATTACTGGGATCTCTTTAATAGTTTGGAGGCAGGACTCTGTTGCTTTGCCCATACTTGGATCTGGATGGCATCCCAAGGTGAGCAGGAGCAGTAGTATATCAGAGCTTGTGGCCACGATGGAATGAGGACCCTTATCACAGTTCCAGGGCACAAAAGAGTAGTTGTGGTAGCTAACAGGTCCAAGCACAGGCCAGGAGAGTAGTAAACTTTGGAAAAACTGTAAACTTCCAGATCACTAGAATTATCTCTGAAAACAGCTGCATAAAACCTCTGAAGCTTGGAACAAGGTGCCCTTCATCCTGAAAGCAGAGCCCTACTTTAACAAAGTGTTAAAAGTCAAGACATTGGAAAAAACAGCAAACAGAAAAAAATTCTGACCATAGAAAGTTACCCTGATGACAAAGAAGATCAAAATACATGCTCAGAAGAAGACGATAAAGTCGAAACTCTTATGTTCAGAGGCCCTCCCCCCACCAAAAAAAAATGAATTGATCGCAGATCACGGAAGAGCTCAAAAAAGACTTTTAAAAACAAATAAGAAAAGTAAAGGAAAAATTGGGAAGAGAAATGATAGTAATGCAAGAAAATTATAAAAAACAAGGCAACACTTTGCTAAAAAAAAAAAAAAAAAGACACAAAAAAATGCTGAAAAGGATAATACCTTAAAAAATATAAGGCCAAATGGTAGAATAAAAAATAAATGAGAAAAATACTTTGAAAAGCAAAATTAATCATTGGAAAAGAGGCAAAAAAATTCACTGAAGGAAAAAAAATGTGAAAAAGAGAATTGTTCAAATGGAAAAGGAGGTTAAAAAAGATCACTGAAAAACAATATAATTCCTTCAGGCATTCGAATTGAGGAAATAAAAGATAATGACTGTGAAAAATCAAGAAACAATAAAACAAACATGAAGAATGAAAAAAAAACACAGAAGACTTTTTTTTTTTATTAGGACAGTTAGAAGGAGTATATAGAGACAGAGGGCACCCATGTGAGATGAATATGAAGGGATGATATTTAAAAAATAAAGTTTAGGGATAAAAGAGGAATATATGAGAGAAAGAGAAAAGGAGAAGTAGAATGGCATAAATTATTTCACATAAAAGAGGCAAGAAAAAAGCTTTTAAGTTTGAAGGGAAAAGAGGGTAGGTGAGGCAGAGTGAATAAATCTTATTCTCATCAAAATTTACTCAAGAAGGGAATAATAAACACTCAGTTGGGTATACAAATCCAACTTACCCTACAGGAAAGTGGAAGGAGAAGGAGCTAAGACAAAGAGGATGTGGTAGAAGGGAAGGCAGATTAGGAGAGGAGGTGTCAGAAGCAAAACGCTTTTGAGAAGGGACAGAGTAAAAAGAGAGAGAACAGAATAAATTGGGGTGGATAGAATAAGATAGAGGGACAGTTTGCAATAGTAACTGAAAAAAATTTGAAGAAAATTTCTCTGATGAAGGCCTCATTTCTCAAAAATATAAATAACAAAGCCAAATTTATAAAAATAAGAGTCATTCCCCAATTAATAATTGATCAAAAGATATGTAGTTTTCAGATGTAGTGATCAAAGTAATGTTCTCTAATTCACTATTAATTAGAGAAATGCAAATTAAAATAATTCTGAGATTCTGTCTGATTCCTATTAGATTGGGTAATAGGAGAGAAAAAGAAAAGGAATGTGGGAAAAAATGTGACAATGTATTGTTGGTGGAATTATGAATTGATTCAATCATTCTGTAGAGCAATTTGGAACTATGGCTAATGACCTATAAAACCATATCTACTCTTTGACCTAGTATTAAAATTACTATGTTTTTATGTTAAAGAATAAAAAACATAAAGGAAAAAGACATATAAATACAAAAAAATATTTATAATCTCTCTCTTCCAGTAACAAAAAAAATCGGAAAATGAAAGAATACCTTTCAATTGGGAAATGGTTGAAAAAAATTGTTGTAGGTGATTATTATGGAATACTATTGTGCTGTAAAACTGTTGAGCAGGATACTATCAGAAAAACCTGGAAAGACTTCCATGAGATGATGTAAAGTAAAATGTATTGCATACAAAGTAATAGCAATGTTTTAAGATGGTCAGCTATAAGTGAGGTAATTATTTTCAGTAATACAATGATCCAAGATAACTTTGAAGGACGTATGATGAAAAATGCTATCTATCCTCAAAGAATGAACTGATAGGATCTGAATACAGATTGAAGCATACTTAAAAAAAAAAAAAAACTTTATTTTTTTTTTAAACTTAAATTAAAAAAAAAAGAAAAAAAAAGAAAAAAAAAAGAAAAAAACGAGATATATTTTCTTTAACTTTTGTTCTAAATCTATGATTTGATGAATTTATATGTTTGCCATACAGTGTAAGTCAGTGTAGCTTCTGGATTGTGTCCTTTTAGTTCTACATAGTTCAGAGAAACTTATTCCTCACTTGTAAATGACATCATCATTCAGTGTTCCCATTCTACTATGTCTGTATTCTCATATTGTTTTTGTGCATGTTATATGTCTTTAAGCAGTAACTTCTGGACTTAGGTCCTGTGTCTTTATATTTTTCTTTATGAGGTGAGTTAGGGGCTTGACAAACATGTTTGCTTGATGATGTCTTTGTCTGAGTAGCAATGTCCTTATTTTTTCATTGTGTTCTATTGGGATGAACTCAGGTTCCTTTTGTGTAAGATGTTCCAAGTAAGAATGGATTAGGGTCAATCTGCTTAGATTTTTCAACTTTGGACTTAGAATTCAAATTAAGAAAGATCTGGTAAAGAAAGACTTTTGAAAAATAAAGTATACCACATTGATATATGTACAAAGAGTTTCTTTCCCCTACATAGAACAAATTTACCCAAAGAATAAAAAGTTTGAACCTTAGCAATTTGGAAGCTAAGGTGGGTAGCTAGAAAGTAACCTCATTCCTATCATCACAAATTTAATAATCAGGGGACAATTGAGTCTTAGTACTTTGGTGACCCTTTTCCACCCCATTGCAAAGGGAATTCTAGTTATACCTCCCAGACTGGTCTTTGAAGATATCCCCAGAGATGAACAAATAAGAAACCAAATGCCTTTGGGAAATAAGGGTTAGACTAGCTGCCTTGTCCTTAAAAGATAGATCACTGTTCCCAAAAATTTTATCCAGTTTTCTGGGCTCTCTAAGAAACAGAAAGCTTGTTTAATGCCAATTTTATTGGATTGAGCAAAGACAAGAAATACAGAAACCTATGATTGATGATCAGAATTGTTTCAAAGTATGGTTTTATTTTACAGGTTTTCTTCTGGGTATCACTACCTCTTTAAAGCACATATTTATTCATTTTATTCAGGTCTCTGGGCTGGTGATTGCCAAGTACGATGACTCTCCAGGGAAGAACAGTACAGTGAGGGAAAGAGAAACCCTGGTATCTTTGGATCTGTTTGTTGGGTTTACAGGTCCTATGTTTTCTAAATGAAGAATTGGTATGTTACACCAGCAAAATAGAAATGACAAAGTGACTTTCATGTCGATAACTAGAGAAGAGTAAACTGAAGAGACTTAGAAGAAGTCTCATTCATGAAGCAGAAGGGAGCAGGGGGAACTTCAGGAATTCCAAAGTTTCATTTAAAACCATCTAATCCAAATCTTTGGAGAGCAGCCGATAGGGCCTGATTCTAATTTTTATTTTATTTGAAATACATTGTGGTGGGGGGTTAAATTTAATATCACTATTGACAGCTCTGTCATGGCAGTTTCACTGAGAAATTTGTATTCAAATGTCTGGCTAACTCTTTGAGCAGGTCCATCTCTATTCAAAACAAATAACTACACTCTTGAAAGAGATAGACAGAATAATATCATTCTGGCTTTCACCCTTTCAGGCTGACATAACTGAAAAGGAGGAAGCCTTTGAAAAAATAAGCAAGTTTGGAAGCTGATGCATATAATCTTGGATAGGAGTGCATCCCTACAACATAAGGAACAAAGAATACTGATTAATTACTGGCTGTAAGATGTGTATCCTGAGTGAAACATATGACTTTGCTCTAGCATCCTCTGCTAATATGAGTAAGACATTGAAGTGTTATAAAAGAAACAGAGAAGGTATTTATTTTGTCCAGTTTTACCTAACATTGATCTTAACATCTGGAGCAACCTAAAGTTTTCCTTCTAGCAGTAAGGGAATGTCAGTCTCAATGGCAATGAATGCTCATTTCTTCTAAATTCTTGGCCCTTGCTTACCATGTTCACTATGAATGCCAGCTTCAATTTGTCAAAATTGAAACCTTCTCTCATTAAATTTGAGAAGGAACCAGTGTCAGGAATAAGAGTCAAACACCTGGAACAAGAAATGGAAACAATGAGATAGAAATCAGTGTGAGAGGGTCAGGTTTGGAGTTGAATTATGAATACTGGATAAAGGCCTGGCCAGTGATGAGTCTAAGATGGTAATCAGTAGATGAAGAATTAAGATCAAATGGGAATGGGAAAACAAGATAGGATTTTAGAAAGATTTATTTTTTCTTGCTTCAAAGTTGAATGAGTAGAAGTAGGACAGAGGAAGAGAACTGGGTTCTGGGTAATGGATACATTTCTAACAATCAGAGCTAACAAACAGTTGGATCACTTGACATAGAGTAATGGAAAGACCAATGAATTTATAGTTATATCTTGAATTTGAATCACAGGTCTACCATTTATTACTATTTGTGTCACATTAGGCAAATCATTTAACCTCACTGGACATCAGTTTCTTACCTATAAAATGAGTGAGTTAGACTAAAGGGCCTCTGAGGTCCCTTGCAGCTTTACATTTTTCATTGAAAGTATTTGAACTAAATTGGGTCTGGTTATCTATCAAGGATGTTATTGGAAGGAATGAGCCATAATTTTGATGAGTTGGATTAGATGTCTGTCATCTTTGACCTGCCTCTGAAATAAAATTAGGATTGGAAGAAGGAAGTAGTATTCTTAAGATGAGAGTATTTACCTTGGAGAAAGGGGGAAGAAAATGGGTTAATAGACTGTATTGACTACTAAAGATGCAAAGGCAAGACATTTTACAATTCTAAACCGTGACACTAGAAAAACAGATGTTTTTCAGATAGAAAGAGAATAAGGGAAAATTTACTTGTGAAGTCAGAACAGTCTTTGAGAAAGGCTTAACCTAAAGCCCTGTCCAGGTACAAGAAGTCACAATCTTTTACCAGAAAGTTCAAGTGGTTTATATCAAGTGCTAACAGAGACATGATGAACAGAAGAAAAGGGTGAACACCATGTTTTCCTCCAATTATGTTTCTGGGAGTGTTGTTCTGGAGCTGTCTGTAGATTTTAACTAAACAGTCCCCCTAAGACACAGCCCACAATTTCGCCAGTTGAGTTGAAGGACAGATGGTCTCTAACATGCCTTCATACTGTTAGCATCAATAGTCTAGGCTTTCTCCCTTTGCCATACAGAAATCGAAGCCAAAATTTGATTTACCCAAGCCAACCAAGCTCTTAAGCGACAGATCTATGTTTTAAATGAAAATTTCTGATGTCTAGCCAATATATTTTCTACTCTATCACACTGTTATTCTAGTTGTTCTAACTAGAATGACTCATATGGAAGGCCAGGCCTAGAAAGTTCAATCACTGAGTCAATGACAAGAGCAAACATAAAGGCTCTGGTCTCTCTGCCTGTTTTTGCAGAGAGCTGTCCAATTGTTTGAACATATGGCAGAGATCAGTTTCATCTGACTCAATGGTTTTCTCTGTCTCATCCGTTAAGGATGAACCTGGCAGTCAGGCCCTAATAACCACTGGAACTTAGGTCCCTGAAATATCCCTGGGGCTCCACAGCTGAATTTTTTGAGTGACTATTGTCCAAGAATCAGTCAATAATAAGCATGTATTAATTGCCTAACATGTGCCAGGGACTGAGCTAAGTGCTAAAGATACAAAAATAGGCAAATGACAGCCCCTCAAGAAGCTTACAATTAAATAGAGGGGAAACAATATATAAACAAACATATGCAAAGCAAGCTAAATGCAGTATAAATAAAAAATATGAATGGAGGGAAGGCTCTAGAATTGAGAACAGTTGGAGAAGGCTTCCAGTAAAAGAGGGCATTTTAATTGGGACTTTAAAAAAGCCAGAAAAGAACAAAGAAGGAAAAACATTCCTCAGCTGGGGGACAGCCAGAGACAATGCTGAGCTTTGAAATGCTAAACAAAGAGTTTTGTATTTGATTCTGGAGGCAACAGGGAGTCACTGGAGTTTGATGAGTGAGTGACATGATTGGACATATATATTACGGAAATTATTTTTGTAATTGAATAGAGGATGAATTGAAGAAGGAGAAACAAGGCAGTCAGACACACAAGGAGGCTATTACAATAAGAGATTGCACTAGAATAATGGTAATGTCAAAGAAGGGGAGAGTGTTTAATAAAGAGAAGTCTAAAAGTTGAAATCCATACCCCTTGCCCACAGATCAGTTATAGAGGTTGAAGGAAAGTGAGGAATCCAGGATGACTCTTAAGCTATGAACCTGAAATACTGGGACTGGAAATACAGAATTGCTATCTATAGTAATAGGGAAGGTTGGGGTTTGGGGAGAAGAAAGATAATGGGGGAAAGTTAAGTTCTATTTTGTACATATTGAGTTTAAGATGTCTGCTGGACATCCAATTCAAGGTATGTGAAAGATAGTTGGAGATGGGACACTGGAGATCATCAGTGATGATAATTAAATTTAATTTTATGAGATTATTGAGGGAGAAGAAAAGGGAACCCAGGACAGAATATTGAGGCCCACTTGCCATTAGAGGGTGTGATCTGGAAAAGGGTCCAGCAAAGAAAAGGAGTAATCACTTAGATCTGAGGAGAATCATAAAAAAAGTGCTGATCCAGAAACCTAGAGAGGAGAAATTATCAAGGAGGACTAATCAACAATGTTAAAGAATACAGAGAGGATAAAGAGTAAGAGCATGGTCTATATTCAGGTCAATTAGGCCCCATAAATAACCTCATTAGTGTCAGGGAATGGATTGAAAGCCTTCACATTTTGTCTGGGGAAAGTTTATGGGTGCTGAGTCATGTGAATAGCTACTCTTCATCATTATCTATAGATGTTACATAAATACTGAACCTTTAAAATTATTTTACCTTACAGCTTTCCCTTTTTGATTTTAGATAGTTTTCCGTTTGTTTGCAAGTTTCTTTTCCTACTGGTGGGTGGAGGAAAACTATATCAGCTTCCAACTCCACCTAGCATATCCACAACTAGTGAATCAATCAATTGACAAATGTTGTATTAATAGTTACTATGTCTAAGGCCCTGTGTTCTGAGCCAAGAGGAATGGCTCCAAAGATAAAGAAACCCTGGCTTCTTCTCAAAAGGAGCTCATCGTATAATTGGAGAGACAGAACATACATATGTAAAAAAGAAAATGCATTGAGTTTCACCTAGTAGATGCTTAGCAACAATATATGGCATCAGATAGAATGCCAAGGCAGTATTGATATTAGGAATGGGAACAACAACAGATTTGCCAAGAAATGTAATTTGGACTAACTAGGGTTTATTGAGTTCACCAGCAAGGGAGTCTTATAAAAAGAGCCAAAAACTCTCTGTATGAACAGTGTAAAAGGTTTTTATAGGTTTCAGGAAGCAAGGAACAGGATGGGAGGATGGGCAAAAGTTGATGGGTAAAAAGGTCCCTGTTGGTGGGGCATCAAGCTAATTTGATATTCTTTTATCCTATTTCAGGGTTAGGGTTTCTGTATAACAAGATTTGAGGGAGCTAGATGGTTTCTGAGAACAGACTGCAAAACAGATACCAAGTCACATTCATTTTGAGTGGCTTGTATTGCAACCACTAATGGAAGAGTACCTGCATAAATATGTAAACAAAAAGAAGTGATTGTCAAAATAGAGTAGCTACAAATCCACAATATTGTTCTATGTATTACATGAAAAATGCAAAGAAAGATTCCTACAATTCATTCTTTCACTGGGTGTTGAGGTAGCCAAAGAAAGCCATAGAGATAAAGTGGGAGCTAAAATTTGGACCTTAACACTCTTCAGGTATGATGTTCTCATTGCCATAGCAGGGGGGATGAACTAGATTTTTTCTTTTAGTTGTAGTGCTAGAAGCAAATTGCTTGCCCTTGGACAAACTCATATATCTTAGCTGTGGCGTGTGGTCCTAGCAAATTTCATTTGCAAACAGGACTTCTTCCACCTATCCTGATGCATATTCCAAAGAACCTTCTTGTAGAAGCAGAAGATGAAGCAGATTAAATCATAATGTGTCTGTGGAGAAGGTCAGGCGTGTACTTATAAATCTTCTTCTGCTTCCAACATGAAGGTACATTTCAAATTATTTCCCTTCAAATGCTCTTGTTCACTCCAATATTGTTTTTGGCTGGAATAAAGACCTGTGGGGTTTGTGGAAGCTGCTTTGGTGGTTTGCAATTTTTCAGGCACAATGTAAAAATGTCATTGAGTTGTTTAAAACTTGCTTTTATTCTATATCCAGACCTGCAAGGTGGCAAAGGGCTTTAACTATGCAAATCAATTAAGCAACCTGGCTAACCCCCAGCCAAATAATCAACCTAGTTTGTGCTTTCCAGTTTGAAGTTTCTCTCTAAACAAGGTCTCATTCTTTGGGGTCCCTATAAGCATTGAGATCATTCTTCAGCACACTTGCCTTGCAGTAAAAGCTTTTGCCTCCAAACTGCCAATTAAAATCTCTTTAAGTTCTTGTTTTCAAACACAGTTCACAGGTTCTGCATGGGGGAGTAAAAATGCTTTTGGTGGCCAAAGCCTTCAGCTGCCTGTTCTGTAGAGCTGGAATGGGTTTCCTTTGAGCTCAGGGCATTAGCTGTTTCTCTTCCAGAAAATCAGTCCGAGCCCAGATTTACTCTAATTAAAGATTCAATGTGACTATTTCTAGTTTGGTGCAGTGTTTCCTTCCTGATTGTGGAGAGAGAAAGCCTTGAGCTGTTAACTATTGTTCTTAACTAGGGGAAGATGACCTTAATGAGTTGGCCCCAATCACTTTGCTGAAATTTTCCCTTGAAAGGTCAATGCTTTCTCTTGCATTGCTAGAGAAGTCATTTCAAGCCCGAATGGAATTTGACCCTTGGAGTGAATGAGGGAGAAAAAAGAGGAAGAAAAATGCACTGTGATGATATAGTTCAGGAGAAAAGTGAGACTCGGTGGCACAGATTGCCATAATAGCGAAAAACAAGACTGCAGGTTAAATACAGTGACAATAACAGCCCCATTCCTTCAGGCATCCCGTATTCATTGTCAATTACACACTCTCAGGAACCAACACACTTCCTTTTGTGGGGCAAACACATTCATTTACCATGCTTAGGCTCTCCAAAAATCTTCTGAAAAAGAGAACTTCTATTTTGTATCAGGGAAGATGGAAACCATCATTAGTGACCTGCTTAAATTCAGAAAAGAAGCCTCATTTTTAATTTAACAGGTACCTTTCTAGAAATTATCCCAATCATCCCAATTGTTAATATCCTTTTTTCCTAAAATACTTTGTATTCAAATATTTCATATGTGTTTGTGTTAACTTTAAATTTATAATGGGTGTATATATATTTTATAAACATATAACTGTGTGTGTGTGTGTTATAGCTATACCTTCTACATTATGGAAAATACAATCTGGAAAATCCAGGTAAAATTTTTTTAGTCCTCCCTTCATACCCAAGAAACCTGAAGTCTTATCGTATTAGAAATAAAATATATTTATATTATACATTATATATATATATAGGCATATCTATCATATATTCTGAGCATCTGAACTTTTTCTGTGTTGTCTGCTGACCTTTGTATGTCATCTGCAACTTCCACAAAACTCCCACAAAATTTCCATTTAATTTCTTGTACAGAACTGTGACATTTGAAACTGTGATAGGGAAAATTGTGATGTGGAAGGGATCTCTTTTCTCCCCCACACCTCTCTCTCTGTCCTCTCTGTCTCTGTCTCTCTCTGTCTCTCTCTCTGTCTCTCTCTCTGTCTCTCTCTCTCTCTCTCTCTCTCTCTCTCTCTCTCTCTCTCTCTCTCTCTCTCTCTCTCCCCCTCCCTCCCTCCCTCCCTCCTGATATATATGAGCTTTTGTTTAAAAATTATATAGGCTTAAATTGTTGTCTGAGACACCAAGTATTTAAGTGTTTTGCCTAAGATCCCACAATCAGTTTGTGTCAGAAATAGGACTTAAACTCATGTTTTCTTGATTATAGGCCAGTTTTCATCCTCCCTGCCATGGTATTTCTCTTTTCTCTAAGATACTGCTGACTAATATCAGGGACCCTTAGTACCTCTACTTTTCAGACCGAATCTCATTGTGATCATTTTATTTTAATTTCCATTTCCTCCATGAAACCTTTTAGGATGACTTCAGCCTATAAACAGTTTACTCAGTGGATAACACTAATGTAGTAGAAAGTATATGGAACTAAGTCTAAGTAGCAGAAAGTACATGGAACATAACTAAGTTCTGCAGTTATAGTTCTTCTTTCTAACTGTCCTCTGTGTGTAAATCTTGCTACGGAGAAAAATGACAAAATTCTAGGGGGAGGACCTCTACTATACACCTCCTTTTTATTTTCACCCAGTTACATCCATTAAAGTTATAAGCACATATTCAGTTCTCAATCAATACTAGCCAATTGATTAAAATACTACTATCATAAGCTTTGATTCAGCAGGCACCAATTCTAAAACTCCATAAAGTTTTGATGATAAATGAAGGGGTGATTTCTAGAAAGAGAATATTTGGAGTAATGCTTGGTATATAGCAAAAGCCTGAAACTAGAATGTTTGCAATTAATCATTAAGGGATTGTTTTTCATTTCTCCAAAGGTTTGTTTCCCAAGACTATCATTCATGACCCTTTAGAACTATTCTTTTGAGAGCAACTCTTGTAGATTCTGGAAGAAAAAACAAGTGAAGCCTTGGATTGTTTTTAAATTTAGTCATGTAGACACTTTAGACTATATCTCCCCCTTCATTTTTTCCAAGGAGTTTGTTGCCTCAATTTGTCTTTATGTTGTATAATATATATAGGAAAGACATCTGTCTCTGTACCCAAATTAGATTTTTATTAGCTTTAGGCATATTCTTTTGGTTTACAAATTCATAAATATTTTCCTCATATTTTTATCCTTACTGAAAACTTCATGTATTGGTGCACATTGCTTCCTTAGTATATTTTTCTAGCTCATTGATTTCAAGACTTTTCATTTTATATCCCCTTAGGAAATTGTGAAATTGCCCTGGTATCTTTCTCTTCTCTGCCTTGTATTCTATTATTGGGGTTATGGAATCTTGATTCTTCAAAAATCACCTTCATCAACAAGTGATTACTAGAATTGTTTTTATGAAAATGGGAAATATTTTGTGATGGTTGGCAAGTATTAGTGATTCTTACACACCTATGATTATATTAACAAAGAAATATGACATCATCAGTAGTGTCAGAGGATATGGAATTTCCTGACAAGCTCCTGATGGGGGAAGAGAATAGAAGTAGTGTACATGTGAGGAAGAATAAAACATGGAAGAATCATGAAATCCACATTTCTCATTTATAGGAAGAGAAATTTCATCCTGAATTAGTTTACTATATTATTGTGGGGGAAAACAGACAAGGCTTTCAATGTTGCTTTCTCAGCCTTTTAAAAACCATAGCTAAAGTCTAGAAAGCAAGAATATGTGAGCATAGGTCTTGGAAGTGTTATAAAAATGTATTTTAGGTCCATAACACAAAAGATGAGGAAATTGACTCTCAGAGTAAATTTAACTGGCTCTGGAATTTCCATGGCCTGATAAGAAATTATATGGTAGCAGAGTAACAGTTTTGTTAGAGTTTGGTAGTAGGGACAACTGTTCTGTATGTCAGGCAGCTTTCCTCTCCCTGTGAAGCCAGACAGCCATTATTGTTAGTAATGAGTTGTCCCTAAGCAGATATCCATTTATCACATAACTCAGAAAGAAAACTGTTCTCTTTCCTTCTTTCACATTGCATAATGCTCTTCCTTCCTTTTCCATGAGACAACATGTTTTGGGAATAGATTTGGGTACAGGTAACCTGAGATATAAAAATGTTCTGTTCTCAAAAGTCAATGCAATTTTAAGTTACCAAAAGCTGAAAACTACCTTAAGACTTTTGTTTTATCCTCTATAAGTTCTGACTATGACTGCTTCTTCCTTTCTTCCATTTCCTCTCTCTTCATTACCATAGTCAAATCTCCTCTTTTTTCAAAAACCTTTTATCTTTCTTCCCAACATGCCAAATTTACCTATAGCGATTTTTCATCAATAATAAATTCATGTTCTACAAGTGGGCTAACAAAAATAATAAACATAATTTACAATTCTATAACACTTTAAATACAATGTTTTCATTTTATTTCCAGATCAAGATTATTAGATGAGGAGTGCCTAAAAACATTAACATCCCTCTATAGTAGCAATAGGAAAAATGTTGAAGCATGAGGTTTTTTCATGTTATTTTATTTGATTCTCACATTAACCTTATGATACAGTGGTACAATGGCCAGAGTATTGGGTCGGAAATAAAAAAAAAAAAAAAAACAAAAAACCGAAGTTCAAAGTCAGCCTCACTTACTAGCTATGTGATATTACATAAGTCACTAAACCTCTCAGCTTTATTTTCCTCATCTCTAAAATGGGGATAATATTACTTTTCAGAGTTATGAAAAACAAATGAGATATCATTTGTAAAGTTATTTTAAAGCCTTTAAGCACCAAATAAATAGTAGTAATTATTATTATTGTTATTATTATTATCTTAATTTTACAGGTGAAAAACCTAAACTTAATGAAGATTAAATGCCTTGCCTTGGGTTACAGAGGCAATAATTATCTGAGAAAAGATTTGATCTCTTGTGGTCCTAATCTTAAATCTAGGATTTTGTTCATTACACCACAAAATACAGGTGATGAAAGGTTATTCTTGAGACATACATACCTTCTAATAGCAAACATTTTCCTTTTTTTTTTTAAATCATATTAGACATTCTGATAACTGTGAGTGGATAAAACTTGTGTTTTTATAAATGTGACTCAGTTCTCTAAATATTTTAGAAATGAGAACTATATCAGAGATACTTGTTACAATACTCCCATACCTTCTAGTTTTCTGCTTTCCTTATAATTTGCATTGTAAAATTGGTTGCATTGATTTTGTTTGTGCAAAAACTTTAATTTCATATACTCAAGTGAATCTATTTTACATTTTTGCTCTATCATTGTTGGTTCTAAATTCTTTTCTTATCCACAAATCTGATAGGTAAAGTATTCCATGCTCTTTTAATGTATTTGTCAGATCACATTTATGCTCATTTATTTATTTATTTATTTTTTACCTTTTTTTCTGAGGCTGGGGTTAAGTGACTTGCCCAGGGTCACACAACTAAGAAGTGTTAAATGTTTGAGACCAGATTTGAACTCAGGTCCTCCTGAATTCAGGGGTGGTACTCTATCCACTGTGCTACCTAGCTGCCCCACCTTTATGTTTAAACCCAAAATAGGGTCAAAATAGAGATGTGGTTTACATATCTATTTTGACCCTATTTTGGTTTATAATGTGAGATTTGGTATACATCTAGTTTCTGCCATGTTGTTTTCCAGTTTTCCTAGTAATATTTGTCAAATAATGAGTTTTTTTTTTCCCTTCAAACTCTTGATCTTTGAGTTTGTCAATTACAAGATTACTATGGTCATTTGCTGTAAGATAATTTGTATACAATCTATTCTTCTGATTCACCACTGTTTCTTAGCCATTAATACAAATTGATATCTGGTATGCTTGAGTTTCTGTTATTCCAGATGAATTTCATTATTTTTTTTTAGCTATATACAGATTTTTAATGGTTTGATTCATATAGCCCTGAATAAGTAGAATAATTGAATTAGAAATGACATTTTTATTATATTGGCTAAGTCTACACATGATCAATTAATATTTTCACAATTGTGTAGAATTTACTTTATTTGTGTGAAAAGTGTTTTATGGGTTTTATGCTAATAGTTTTCCTAACTTTGAACCAGCCCTGCATTTCTAGGATAGATCTTACCTGGTCACAAAGTATGATCATGGTGATATATTGCTGTCACCTCTTTACAAATATTTTGTTTATTTTTTGTATTAATATTCATTATCGTTCTATAATTTTTCCCCTTGTTTTTGGCTGTTACTCATCTGGATATGAGCACTATATTTGTGTCATAAAAGGAATTTGATAGGACTCTGCTGTTTACCCCCCCCCTCCAAAAAAAAAATACTTTATGTAGTATTGGAATTAATTGTTTTTTAAACATTAGGTAGAATTTGTTTGTGAATTCATTTGGTGCTAGGGATTTTTCTTAGGAATTTCATTGGTGGCTTGCTTTTTTCTAAGATTGGGTTATTTAAATATTTTATTTCTTCTATTGTTAGCTTGGGTAATTTCTATTTTTCTAGATAGGCATTTATTTCATCTAGATTGTCAAATTTATAAGCATATAATTGGGCAAAATAGCTCCTAACAAATTATCTTAATTCTTCATTGGTCACAAGTTCATTCCCTTTCATTTTTGATACTATAATTTTTTTATTTACTTTTTAAAATCAGATTAACCATTTCATTATCTTATCTATTTCATTAAAATAAATAAAACCAACTTCTACTTTTATTAGTTCAAAGTTCAATTAGTTCAATTCCACTTTTTATTAGTTCAATGATTTTCTTACTTTCCATTTTATTAATCTCACCTTTGTTTTTTAATTTGGTGCTTAATTGAAATTAAATTTTTTTTCTTTTTCTAGTTTTTTTTTTATTGCATGCTAAATTCATGGATCTGCTTTTTATTTGTTGCATTGATGCAAGCAATTAGAGTTATAAATGATAACTTTATATTTCCCTCCATTGATATTTTCACTTGTTTATATGGTTCTCTTAACCCCAACTCTTTCCCTCTTCATAAGTGTTTTATTACTAACCACCCTACTTTCTCCAATATCAGTCCCTTTTATCATCACTCCTTCCCCTTCTATTAGCCCATCTTTTTTTTGCTTACTTATAGAATAAGACAGGTTCTTATACCCAATTGAGTTTGTATGTTATTCTCTCCTTGAGTCAATTTTGTTAAGGATAAAGTTTAAGTCTTGCTCAACCTCCTCTCCCCATTTTCTCCTCCATTACATTTTCATATGTCTTTTATATGGGATAATTTATCTCATTCAACCTCCCCTTTCCTTCCAAGCACAGTGGTTCTTTAATGTAGGAGCCGCCAATTCCTCTGTAATCCTGACTGCACAATTTCAATTGTCTCTTTTTGGCAGCTTGCTATACTTTCTCTTTGATCTGAGAGCTCTAAATTTGGCTACAATGTTACTAAGAGTTTTCATTTTGGGATCTCTTTTAGATGTTGGTTGCTGGATTCTTTCAATTTTATTCTGCCCTCTGATAGATACTAATATATCAGGACAATTGTCTTTGTTATATAGGATTTTTGTTTTGTTTTGTTTTTCAGGCATTCCAATAATTTTTATATTAATTTTCCTGAATCTATTTTCAAGGTCAGTTGTTCTTTAGTAACAATTTTCACATTTTTCCTTCTTCTTCTTCTTCTTCTTTTTTTAACTTTTTACTTTTGTTTTTAATCATATCTTGATGTTTCATAGAGCCATTAGTTTTCACTTGTTCAATTCTAATTTTTAAGGAATTATTTTCTTAAGTAGGTTTTTTACTTCTTTTTTTCCATTTGACCAATTCTATTTTTTAGGGAGTTATTTTCCTTGTTAAAATTTTTTTTTAATTTTCCCATACTATTGATTCTTCTCTCCCCCCTGCCCCCACACTGGTACTACTCTTACTTCTTTCCCCAATTTTTCCTTCTACTTCCCTAATTTGCTTTTATAAATCCTTTTTTAAAGCTTTTCTAATTTTTTTTGGTCCTAAGACCAAATTACATCTTTGAGTCTTGACATGTAGCTAATTTGACATGTAGTCCTCTTCTATGTTTATGACTTAATTCTGTCTATCTCCATGGTAAGGTTTTTATAGTCATTTTTTTTTTTTTTTTTTTTTTTTTGTGATTGGGTGTTTTTATGTCAGAGTCTGTCTCTGATTCTCCACTGTTCCACACTTTTTGTGATTGGGCTCTGGATCTTTTTTTCTCGCTTTCATTGGGCTTCAGGGCTTAGTTGCTTTCTTTCTTTGGAGAATAGAATAGACTTTCCTTCTGGCTTGTCCTGGTGGTGTAGAAGCCTCCCTGCTTGTCTCTCTTGTTATAGGGTGACCTACTGACCTGCCCCTGAGTTGAAGCCTTACTGGTGGGTGGCTATTGTAACAGGGGGTTCTTGCTGGCAAACCTAAAGGGTAGGATCTCACCCTTGGCCAGCCCTGGAGCAGGACTTCACTGCCAGTCACCAATAAGGTCAATATCTGGCTTGTGGTTTGTTCTGGGAGTAGTATCACAGACATGGGACCCGACTGCACTGCACAAACTGCTCACTTGCTTAGAGGTCTGTTCCCTTGCAGGCTAGTCTGACCTGACTGGTAGATCATCCCAATTTCAGAGCCCTGCTTCAAGCTCCCTGCTTTGAGATGAGCTACTCCTACTGCTGCTTCTCACTGATCTCACTACTTTCCCACAAATCCTTCCTCCTAGATTGGCTGGTTCCCTCTTTCTGGACTAATTCTGAATCTGTTTGCAAGTTGGAGAAGAATTTGGGAGAGCTTCAAAGGGTTCCTTCTTCACTCTGCACCCTTGGTGCTGTAAACCCCTGTCCTACATTTTAGAAGCAATCATGTGGTACAATGAATAGAGATTTGGCCTGAATTGAAAAAGAACTGATTTCAAATCTGTCCTTAGACACTTACTATTTGGGTGATGGGCATGGCACTAAACCTCTACCTCCTCAACTACATAATGGGGGTAATAATATTACTTACCAAGGTGGTTGTGAAGGGAAAAAAAATTGTAAAGCATTTAGCACACTGCCTAACACAAAGTAGGCATTTATAAATGCCTATTTTCTCTGTCCCTCCCTTCCTTTATTCTTACATTTCTTCCTACATGCCTTCTTTCCTTATTTGCTTCTCTGCTACATAGCTATCAAGAATGTATGTCTTATTGGTTGCTCAGATTTCTTTCACAGATCTTCTTGTTTATTTCCTTATGTGAAAAGATTGAGGATGCTCCCAAATCATTTCTGAACAGTTCAAAAGATTATGATAGCAAGGCTTAAGATTCTGATCCCACTTTTAGTCAATTCCCAAGCACATATGTGTATTTCATTTCTTGAAGATGTTATCCTTACCCTGGATTAGAGAAAAAAATCCAAGAGAGAAGAAGGAATCAAATGTGACTATAAAGTATTGAAGCCAGAACTAATATTTTTAAGGTTAATAGCATTTTGGAGCTAGAAGGAATCTTTGAGATCTTTTATTCCAACTGCTTAACTTTATGGATTAGGAAACTGAGGCCCAGAAACTGCGAGGTCCAAAGATTTGGATCCAAGTCTTTTTTACTACAAACCCGGGTTCTTTCTACCACATTATTTTTCCTCTGCATATAACAATAGCATATGCTTATATAGCACTTTACAATTACAAAGTGTTTTGCATATATAATGAGCCACTTAGAAAGTTGAGGACTGCTACTATTTTTGTTCCCTGGTCCATTCCTGTGTCAGGTAATGAAGTGGACCATCATCATCAGAATTTTTTCCCTGCAGAAAAATGAAGAATATGTCAAAAAGGAACGTCTTAAGCAGACTATTAAACTGTGGCCTTATATGAAAGCTTACTTTCTCTATAAAAATATTCAATGGCATGGATAGAATACCAGTCCTGAAGTCAGGAGGACCCAAATTCAAATTTGATCTCAGACACTTAATACATCCTAGTTGTTCTTTTTCTCTCCAAGGGAGTAATTGGAGTTTTGTTACTATACTTTGATACTTCAATAAAAAGCAGTGATAAAATAATATCTTTCCCCAAATAAATACATCAACAATGCCAGAAGGTTTTAAAAAAATTAGGAATTAAGTGCATAAAATATTTAATATATGAATGAGTCTTGTTCCAATAATGATTTGAGTCATCTGGAATTAAGGAAATATTTTCCTATAGAAACAATGTTTACATTGTGGTTAGGTTCCTAGACTAGCTCATAAAAATATTTGTAACACAAAATGTAACACAAAATGTTTAGAGACCACTTGTAAAATCTAATCACTATATAATCTTCATCCCAGTTAAGCCCATTAACTGTGTGTGTCCCCTGTACTTCTATGTCTGACTTCCTTTTGTTTCTTCTCCTATGTCATCAACTTGTATGTATTAAATTATTTTTATGAAGGTGATTCTCAGATTTATTTATCAAATCTCAATATTTTCCCCAAACTTCAGTCTCAGCTTGAACTGGATATTCCATAAACACTTCAAACTCATCATGTAAAACACAGAATTCATTATCTTTTCTCCCACAACCCCACCCTCTTATAAATTTACCTATTTCTCTCAAAAATACTAGTGTATTTCCAGCTATTCAGACCTGCAAATTTTGGTGTATAGTTAAGCCCTCATCTGTACTGAACTCACATAGCTGATCTTTTGCTCAGCTTTGCCATTTCTTTCTTTGTGTCATGCCCCATATACACTCCCTTCTCTCTACTCAAATAGCTGCTACTCTGATGTAGATCTTATGCTTGGAATAGCACTTTATCTTGCTGGTTTTTCCCCCCTGCTTTTAGTCTTGCCCAATTCCAGTCCATTTGCCATAGTGAGTTTCCTAAAGGACTGACCTGTCATTCTCCTTTACATTAAACTCCAGTTGTACCCTATTTCTTTTAGATTTAATAACAAAATCTTCTCTTGGGCATTTAAACCTTTCACAACCTGGCCCCTTCCAAGATACAACCAAAAGTGACACTGCCACATGACAGATACTTCATCTTCTCTCAGACTGCCTTTGCACTGACTCTCTTATCAAGACCAGAATGTTATTCATCTATACCTTCAACCACTTGTCTTCCCTGGCCTTTTTCTGTTCAAATCTTCCCTTTTTTCAAGAAGCCTTTCTCAGTCCCACCTGCTTCTAGATTACTTTGCATTTATTCTTTCTGTGTTTTTCTTTGTCTGCCATCATATATGTACAAGTCTATGTGTTTACACAATATATGCATATTCACATACATTTATAAACATTATATACAGAACTACTGGTTTTGCCTTAGGAACTCTCTATTAGCACATGAGCTTCTTGAAGGCATGGGCCATGTTCTACCTCTTTTTGTATTCCTAGCATTTAACATAATATCTGGTCTAAAGTGTTTAGTAATGCTTGATGATAAAACATTTTTTTCTTATAGGAAAATGCATTCAAAATTCTACTCTTCACTCCATTAATTCATTCTCTTTTCATACTTTTCATACTTTCTGGTCTATTGGAATAGTTCCTGGGAGACTTTCCCTAGTTGAGCCAGGATCTGCAAAAGGGCAATTGCAGTGAAGAGAAAGGATTTTAAGAAGCCTTAGGTGAGAAATGATGGGGAAATTTCCTGGCCAGTGTAAATACTGAAAAATTTCTGAAGGGATCAGCTTCATGATTTCCCCATTTTTTCCTGGAAGTTCCCAGGATTTGGTCTAATTCCCCTTTCTGCTTCTACCATTTGTTGGTTCTAGTCACTGTTTGTCTCCAACCCAGCCAACAGCAGAAGAGAACTTCTTTCTCTCCTGTTAAAAAGACAAATTTTCTTAATGTTAATTCCCATTAACAATAGGGAAATAGAAAGAGTGGAAAGAATTCTTCCCATGCCCTTCACCTTCTTTCTTTCACCAGAGAGATAATATAATACTAATGATTTTTTTGTTTACTTTTCATTTGACCATGTAGAAAAACACCAAGTTGCTTAGAGATATTAATGGTGGTTCTTTGTAAGCAGGAAGGAAAGAACCTTTATTTTAAAAAAAGATGATCAATCTTTATTTTAGAGGAAAATCCTGCTCAATCTATTCATGAAAAATCAATCTTTATTTTACAAGAAAATCCAACTCAATCTATTTATAAATGATCCTGGAACTTGGGCAGAAGTCTGGGGTCTAGGGACACTGCTACTCAGTCTAGTACCAGAGCCAGGTATAGAAAAAGTGAAGATTGGGAGAGAAACTATCTTTGGATTACAACCCCTTCTTTTTCCTCATCTCCTTCACTGCTTTCTCCTTGTCCCTATATACTGTGTCCTATATTCCTCTCTGGCAAAGTGAGAAACCAGGTGGAGTGGGGAGTAGAGAGGGAGAAAGGTACACAAATAAAGTACTAATTGACATAAACAAGAAAAAGGGGAAGGAAATCTAATGTGGTGTCAGTGGACAGGGCAGGATCATTGGAAGTCAGTATGTCTATGCAGATTTCAGTATAAGACATAAAGATTTATCATTTGAAGGAGCTTCAGAAATTACCTAATCCAATCCCTCCTTTTAAAGATGAGAAGGGGCAGATAAGTGGTGCAGTAGATAGAGCACCAGCCCTGAAGTCAGGAGGGGCTGAGTTCAAATCTAATCTCAGACACTTAACACTTCCTAGCTGTGACCCCCCTGCAAGGCACTTAACCCCAATTTCCTGATAGGGAGGGAGGGAAGGAGGGAGAGGAGAGAGAGGAGAGAGAGGAGAGAGAATTGAGATCCATATCTAGTAGTGTCACAAGAGTCCCCTGTAAAGGAATTTACTTAGATTGATAAAAGAGGTTTATTATGAGGTTTGAAGTAAGGTTAGTAAAAGGTGAAGGTAGAGATAAGAGGGCACCGGAAATAGGATTCCAGTGGGCAGAGTCTTTGGTGCCAGGCATGGTGATTGCATGTTTAGATCTTCTGCAAAGAGAGGACTCCAGCTTGGCTCTTTTATAATGGGAGATTTAGCTAAAGGGACCTGCAAGTGGAGTCCCAAATTGGCTCCTTGCAGGGTTTCATTGAGGGCTAGAATTTGCTTAGTGGGGATTGGGAAACCTGAGCAGATCTTTAGAATGGAGGATGGGACATTTCTGATGGGGGCTGTGAGAGTCTGAATATCTCCTATTGGAATTCAAAGGGTGCTTTTGACCAGGATTTGTAAATCAAAGGTTTTAGCTTCTTGAATTGATAATGCATCAGCTAGGAGGGGCTGGGAATTAGAAAGGAATAAATCAATCTGTGGTCTTAAAGGGACCACAACCCATATCAGTAGCAGTATGATCATGGGCAATCATGTAATCTCTCTTAGCTTCAGTTGCTTCATCTGTAAAATGAGTAATAATACCTGTAATATTTAGACCAATCTATTTGTGATGAGCTCCCTGGACATAAGTGGAACTTGGAGAATTGGAATATTTTGTTCCAGGATTACAGCTAAAACCTTTTCAACCTGATAGAATCTACCAGAGTTTCTCTTCTTCAGACATAATCTTCATAAAAGACCTAAGTTCTCCTTGCCACAATAAAACATGGATGCATATTATCATATGGAGCATAACATTATAAAAGAAAAAAACTTACATAATAGGATGTAATCCTTTGATCATTTTTCAATGGGGGAATGCCTTGTATACTTTATATATATATAATTTTAGATATGAGATCTTTATCTGATAAATTATAAAATCACCCCTTTCTTCTTTCCTCCTGTTCTTCACTATCTTTTTTATTTCTACAAACTCTTTGTAATATGATGTTATCAGAATAATCCATTTTGCTAACTGTGCTATCTCTTGTTTATTCATAAATTGTTTATCTAGCCAAAAGTGTGATAAGTAATATGTTAAATGTTTTAATTTTCTTGTAAGATCTCTCTTTGTATCTATGTTATTTATCTATTTTGATTTTATCTTGGTAAACAGTGTAAAACATTGGTCTATGTCCAGCTTCTGCCATACAGCTTCCCAGTTTTCTCAACAATATTTTTTGCCAAATATTGAATTTTTATCTCAAAATTTCAAGTTTTTATACTTGTCAAATACAACTTTATTACGCTTATGTGCTACTGTAAATTATATGACAATTCTATTTCATTGATCTATCTTTCTATTTCTTAGCTAGTACCAGATAGTTTCAATAATTAATATCTTATAATATAGTTTAAGATCTGGTTAGATTATCTGGTTAAGATAATATAGGTTAAGAACTGGCTAAACCTCCTTTCTTTATATGTTTCCCCCCCATTATTCCCTTTGATATAATCTTGCTGTGTATTTGAAAGGAATATTAAGTTGTACATAGTAGAATTAGTTTTATATACAAACATCTTTTTATTATACTATGTTATAGAAATGTTTATTTTATTCCATAAATCTAAAATGAAATGAAAAAAAAAATCACCTTCAAAAAGAATGTCATCAAAGAAATATATAATTGAAAAGCACGGGCTGGTTATTTTCAAAAGTGAATGTCAGCTTGTCAACTACATGTGAATTTTCATATTTTCAAGAGAAAATGAGGAAAACCCTTAGTGTACTGGCTGGGTCACCTTGTACTTAATTTAGGGGAGGATATGGACAAGAACAGGAATGTATGATTATGTTGTGAAATGAATCTTTAGAAGGAAAATCCATAATGATGAGATCATAGATCCATTTAAATATCTGTATACAAAGTTTTTGTGAGCATCAGATAAGATAAATGGATACAAAGTGCTTTACAGAATTTAAAGCATTATACGCCACTAATTATTGTTAATATTCCCTTTGCCATTCACTTGCTATATATCCTTGGTAAAGTCTCTTTCTTTTTTCTAAACCTTAATGTCTTATTCTATAAAATGAAGGAGGAGGGGAGAAGAAAATGGATAAAATAATCTAATAAGTCTCATCAAGCTCTTTTCTTCTCTGAAAACATAACACATTGATAATTCACTGATGAACCAGGAGACAATGTAGTCTAGGTCTTGATGTTATTTGATGATTATTTGAAATGTTGGAGGATTATTTTCTGGTAGCAGTTATAGATGGTTCAATGTCAGTGTAAGCTCTGGATGTATGGATATTTTTAAAAGGAAGGAATTTTGAAATTGCAAATTCTTAAAAAACTGAAGGAGTCTGATTCTAGAGGCACCAAAAATCTAGAGTCTCAACTTTTCTCCACCAGATGATTGGTTCAGGAATATATCAAAAGCATGTTATGGAAGACCACATAGAGAATATTCTGGGTTCTAAATTGGAAGAGACAGCTCCTTGCAGAATCTTCTATTTTAGGATGCAAATCAACCATAACCAACTGGAGATATGGTCACTAATAAATCTAGTAATGAGTGGCTCAGAGATATATTTCCATGTTACCTGGATAAAGGAACTTTTCATTAATAATTATAAGGAACAATGTTACTACTGCTATCTTGTAACATACAAAGGGCATAATTTTGTTGCAATAGAGGTATAAATTTTCCTAAATTGTAACACAGACAATATGTTCCTTATAAATGTTCAAAGGGACTAAATCAAAATAATGCAAAATATCTTTACCTTAATAGATCTGGATAGGCAGATTTAAGCTGAATTGGATGAGATATCATTTTTGCTTGCTTCAAAATTGAAGACCATCAAATTAAATATAAAAATGCTAGTCTGCTGTGGCACTGTTAAAATAGGACATTTATTAATGTTCAGCAGTCTTCTGGGCATAAGCAAAATGTCAATATCTACAGATTTGAAAAAAAAAAGGATTTTTTGAAAATAAATTTTCATTTGCTGTGCTTAGAAATGGGGGAAAGTTTATTGCATTTAAATTATTCATTAAATATACTAATTTTCTGAGCATATTACAGCCATTATTCCCAATGGCTTATTTATTTTAGGTTAATTTTGTGAATGAAAAAGTGAATCCTTTCAGAATAACTATCACTATCTACTCCCCACAAAGGATTTATGTTGAAAATAGGTGATATTTCTCTCTTCTTAAGTCCTTTTTGGGGAATATTTATTTTGCAAAGCTATTGCATGAAAGATCTACCTACTAACTCGTGCATTCTAGAAATGACTGGAATATTTTTTTGTAAGTGTCTAAAGCTCTCCAGGTGGAAAATAATCTTAAATTGAATTTTACAAGACACTGTGGTTTTATTAACACTGATAAAAAAAAAGAGGTGGGGTGGGGGCTGCTAGAAAAAGCCTCAGAATCAATCTTATTTTAGTGGCGACTGTTCAGTGGCTTGCATAAAATAAAATTAGTCTTGTTTTGGAACAACAGGAAGTGCATAATAGAAAATAAGGTTAAGATTGATTCCAAAGTAAGACAACATTGCTGCCTAGCTGATCATATAATGGAAGAAAATATTCAGCTCATTTTTGATAAATTATTAATCTAGTTCCTCTTTACAATATTGTTAATGTTCATGGCGTAACGGGAGGACATCAAAGCGTGACTCCTCCAGTCAGCAGCCTGGTCTCAGAATGAAATTACCTTGCCTTGGAATGTGTTTTGTTTGAATTAGGATGCTTGTAGTGCAAATAAAAGATTTATTTCTCATTTTCAGACTGAGCTTTTCATATGAAATGTGTAAAAATCCTTTCTTTCGCTAGTGCAATCTGCAAATCATCAGTTTTCTTTCTGGATGGGTTGAAATAAAGTGACTGCAGGATATTCCATTATTATCATGACTAACAGCAAACATTTACTGAGGGCCTACTGTGTATAGCTCTACTGGGTATTGTGGAGGATAAAAAAAAATTAAAAAAAAAAGATGAATAAGACATAAATTTATGGATCCAAAGAATGTAAGAGCTACAGAAGAAGAAATCTAAGAACCCACTCCAGAGATTCCCTACTTTTTGTGTGATTTGGAGTTAATTGGCAGACAAAGCTTATGGATTACTTTGAAGAATAATATTTTTAAATTTATAAAATAAAATGTACATATCACCAAAAAAACAAAACCAGTTACATTGAATGAATTTATTTATTTCTGAATATTTCTAAAAGTGAACTTCACAGTTTCCCAGGTTGAGAATTCTTAATATAAACTATCTCTTTTTAAAGATGAGGAAATTGTGGCCCAGGAAGTTTGTGACTTTCCTAAAGTCATTCAGATAGTAGTGTCAGTGCCCTTAAGGTTCCTAAAGTCTGGTCTGGGTGACAATACATAATGATAAATACATTAAACACAATAATAAATGTGACTTTCCTAAAGTCATTCAGATAGTGTCTCTCTCTATCTGGTTTGAAGGTTTGTTCCTTTGCTGAAGTTGTTTTAGTACTTAGAAATGATAAAAGGAATCATTATATATTAATTGCATGATGTTTTAATTAATAAAAAAGGAAAGTGGGACCTAATATGAGGCAATTAAGAGCTAAGATGTAGTGGACCAAATACCATATGGTTGGTTTCCTGCTTCTGATTTTACAGGAATAGATATGCTAAAGATTAGTCAGTGAGGCCTTCTTCTAAAGAAATTTGCAGTATTACGTGATACAAGATTCCTACTTTTGAAAAGGCCAGGGAATTAGTTGGAGGATAATGTATATTTAGAGTAGAAGTATTCTATCACTCATAAGCCTTGTGGATATTAGAGGAACTCTTTAAAGGAGAGACTTGGCCTTTTCAGGGTTACCACATATAATAACTAGTACAGGCCCAAGCACATTGGGTGTGTGCATGTGTGTGTGTGTGTGTGTGTGTGTGTGTGTGTGTGTGTGTGTGTGTGTGTGTGTGTGTGTCTTTGGGAGGATGCCCTTAGATGATATGGTTTCATTTGGCAAATTTTTCAGTTACAAATTTTGTTTGGGACTCGGGACTTTTCCTGAGAATTTAGGTCATTTATAAATCTTGGATTTCACTTTGTTATTTTTCCTTGCCTTCTGGATCCTGCTAAATCTAGCCAAGCTTTTTAGTCTCAGAAAATTACTTTAAGAGCTGAAAATTTGGAGAGTCAAGTACAGAATTTATTCATAAGTGACTTAATTATATGTAGTTTAGCAATTATAACAATTTAATCCAGAAATTTAGTTGATATAAATCCATCCATGAGCAGGAAACCAAAATAGTAAAAAATAGTTTTAGTTAGCTTATATTTGATTTATTTGCCAAGTGAAGAGAGATGGTAGTCAAGGAAGGGCAATATCAGTTTATACCATAAATTTAATTGTAAAATCTTATGGAGGATTATGAAAGCTTATGATCATTAAAAATCAGTAAAAGACCCAACCAAGTCACAGAACCACTTGTTCTGTGGGCATTTGAACCTGAGCTTAGAAGGAGGACAACAAACCAATAAAAGATGAAAAAATCTATAAAGATTTTCATAATGAACTGTTAATGATCAAGGACATTGGAGACTACATATGGATGTAACAACAATGTTGAGGGTAAGATTGATGCACAGGATATTTGCAAGGAGGTCAGCTGGAGCAATGGAGAAAGTGCTGGATTTAGTCAGAAAACATAAATTCAAATTTAGGGTTCTGTCATTTGTCACTGTAACCTTTGGCACATCATTTAACCTTGCTAGATATCTGTTCTTTACTTATAAAATTAAGATTTAGCAAGATTATCAGGCCATATGCAATTCACAATACTTCCAATAATAGTCCAAACCCGATTAAAACATAATGGGAAATATTTAATAAAACAAAAATAGACATAGAAAATATTAATATGCTGTTTTCTAAATCAAAATGTGGCCCACTGAGATCTTTGTGTTTCCATTTCAGTTTGACACAACTGGACTTGACTATGGCTTACTTTTTCTATTCATGACCCCTTTTTGCCCAGAAATTTTTATCCAACTCCAGGCATATAGCTCAATAAAATAGCTATCTAAGTAATAATAAATCAGACTTTTACTGATGATAAATTACAAAGAAATTTATTTTAAAACAATTCTTTGGTGTAACATAATTTTGCCATTTATTAAAGATGAAAGCAAATTTGCATTGTGGTTATTTTGTATAAAGAATTAAATCTTAGTGGAATATTTGATACCTTTACTATTGACAATTTTTTTGTGACCTTCACATTCAATTACATG
The DNA here is from genome assembly GCF_048593235.1 of Sminthopsis crassicaudata. Classification (NCBI taxonomy): domain Eukaryota; kingdom Metazoa; phylum Chordata; class Mammalia; order Dasyuromorphia; family Dasyuridae; genus Sminthopsis; species Sminthopsis crassicaudata. Next base: position 584,608,858 of record NC_133618.1, on the reverse strand, counting down.
ATCCCATATGGAGTTATGATGCACAGTTTAAGAAGCTTTGAATTACATGATCTCTTTGGTTCCTTCCATTTTAAATTGATCATCTCTGAGAATGACATATGGGAAACATATGGGCAAAACCCTTGGACTTTATATATTACCATATTTAATTAATAGTGTAGTGTGACATAGTATCTAGAGAGCAGCCTGGGCATCATTAAGACCTTGATTCAACTATTTCCTTTAATACATATTGACTATGTGACTCTGAGAATGTGAGTTAAACTTTCAGTGATCCAGGAAACTTATAAATCTGCTAGTTGCAGAACAGATGTCTATTAGCATTGGTAGAGGGAATTCTCTCACTATTAATTCCTCATGTGACTCAAATCACAGGTACAGACAAAAACAAGCAAAAATCAAATCCTACATTGAGCGCATCTTTGATGAGACTATTGGAAGGGAATTTCTAATTAATTAGTACATTACATCTTTATCACAACACACTGAGTGCTGTTAAAAAAATACAACATTCCAATGTGCTTACTTGTATATTCAATAAAAATATTTTATTCACCAGATTGAAATTCCAGAGAGCTATTTCCCATGCCTATGTTGAAAAACACAAATAATCTTGTGAATGCTAACACCAAGTAAGACAAAAATGAGGAAAATGTATCCTCTTACATTTACTGCTATCATGTAGGAAAGGTAATGTGCTGTCCAAATCAGAGTAGTTTTCCAAACAGTCCTGTTTGAGAATGACAAACCCTGGAAGATTGTAGGTCCTATAAACAAGGCATATAATCATTCAAAAGGATTTGGCTTAATAATTTACATAGGAAAAGCCAATAGTTGTTATTGAACCTTGGCACTGGTGTGCAAAGAAAGAAAACACAGTACCCCTCATCATTTACCATCTGCTTAGTTTGTTGAACTCCTAAAACTGTTGAGTGCCATAAGTCCAGGAGTCTTTGGTCCTAGACCTTAGCATGCTAACAAAACTGTACCCACAAAATGACAACACAGTGTTGTTCTGGAGGGGGAGCATTTAATGGGGATCATCAGAAGACAGATAATAAGGGAATTCTTATCTCAGTAATGAACAGACCAATCTATTATAAGTTGAACTACTAAGCACATGACCTATCAAGGGAATCATTAACTTAACATCATAGAAATCTATCAGTAATAACTTCAGTACTATAAGACAATGCTTAATAATATTGGAAGTAAAGGCACACAAATATTCTTATACTAAGGATTGCTGTGGATAAAATCTCCTAGGCCTACTTGGCATTTCTGAGCATTCATCTATGTGAGAGAGAGAATGAAAAGAAAGAGAGAAGACAGAAAGTAAAGAGGGGAAGAAAGTGGGGGAAGAGGAGACAGGGGGAAAGACAGATAGAAAAGAGAGATTGAAAGAGAGTGATCGAGTGAAAGAGAGATTGAGGCACACACAAAGAGAAAGAGACAGACACAGAAACAAAGACAGAAGCAGAGAGAGAAAGAGACACAGACACAGATAGACACTCAGAGAAATGACAGAGAGAAGAGACAATAAAACAGAGAGACACATGCAGACAGACAGACACACAGGCACAGACATAGACAGAAAGACAGAGTCAGCGAGACAAAGAGTAAGAGAGAAAGAGTAAAACAGAAATAAAAAGACAAATAGACACAGAAACAGAGAGATAGTAACAGAAACAGAGACAGAGACACATAAACAGGGCTAGAGACACACACACACACACACACACACACAGACACACAGACAGAGAGACAGAGACACACACACACACATACACACAGAGAGATACAGTGACAGAAAGAAAGAGATAGAGACAGAGAGATAAACAGAGAGATAGAGACAGGCAGACAGGAGAGAGAGAGAGAGAGAGAGAGAGAGAGAGAGAGAGAGAGAGAGAGAGAGAGAGAGAGAGAGAGAGAGAGAGAGAGAGAGACAGACAGACACAGGAAGAGAAACAGAGACAGAGACAAAGACAAAGAGAGATCGTAAAAGAGAGAAACACAGAGAGAAAGAATGAAAGAGAGAGAGAGAATGAAAAAGAGAGATGATTGAAAGAATGAGAGTTAATAAAAAAAAAAGAATATGTCTCCAAAATTCAGGCTTCTGCCATTGGCTAGTTTCAAGTTATAGAAGATCCAGGGCAGCAAGCAAGTCAAACAATGATGGAGGCCTGGAATTCTCCTGAGCCACCAGAAAGGAAAAGAAGAAAAGTAAGAGTAAAATGAGTTTAAGCTCCTGTCCTCCCAGAAACCTGTAAGCAGGAGAGAAAAAAAAGGAAGTAGAGCAAGAAATAATTGAAACATAATGTGTATGCCCCATGATTATCTTTTCAATGCCAAGAAAAAGTATAACCCTTCCTTCCCCAACCCATATTTGTGTATAGTTGTGTCCATGTTGTCTCCCCCTTTAGCATACAAACTCCTTGAGAGCAGTGATTGTGGTTTATTTGATCCCCTTCTCTTTTTATAATCCTACCACTTAGCATGATTCCTAGAATGTAGTAGGTACTTAATAAAGGCTAGTTGACTGGCTGAACTTTCTGTGGGTAAAATGTGGGAAAAAATGGATAAAAACAACATAATATGATGGACTTTACATCATCCAGAGGGATGCCCATTAATGAGTGCATGAATGTAATATAATGAAACCATTGATAGGCCCTGGGCTTCTGAGGTAGCCATTTAAAAATATTGATAGATTTTGTTTTTACATTATAAACATTTACAAATTATTCATACTTTGTGAGCTGTCTTCTTGTAACAAAAGAAAATAGTTAAGAAAAACTGACAGTACACTGAATTGCATCTGAAAGTGCATGTAATATTTCACATCTGAACCATCCTCACTTTGCTATTAAAAAAATAAACAGAAATGTGTTTTTCTCTCCCTCTTACCTCTCATCCAATTGGGAAAAAAGATAAGAAAAACAAATTTCTTATAATAAATATGTATAGTAAAGCAAAACAAATTTCTTCAAAGGCTATATACAAAAATATATTTCTCATTCTGCATCCTAAATCTGTCCAGTCTCTCTAATGGATAGCACATTTCATCATTGGGCCTGTGGAATTATGAATGGTCATTGTATCAATCATAGTTTTCCCAACTTTCAAAGGTATTTGTTTTTATAATGTTGCCATTGCATAAATTGTTCTTTTTCAGCTCATTTTATTTTTCATCAATCTATAAAAGTTCTCAAAATTGTTCATTTTGTAATATTGATGTTATGGTATAAATTGTTCTTTTGGCCCTGCTTATTTCACTGTGCATCAGTTCATATAAGTCTTTATATTTTTTTTATGAAAGAAATTTATTCCTCATTTCTTATCACTATAATGATCCATCATAGTCATATACCACAACTCATTCAACCATTTTTCAACTGTCAGACCTTCTTACTTTATAGTTTTTTGTCATCACAAAGAGCTGCTTTAAATATTTTTGTAAATAAAGGACCTTTCTTTTCTTTAATTTTTTTCTGTTTTTTAACAGTGGTATAGCTGAATCAAAGGACTTACTCATCTTTTTTTTTTGGGGGGGGGGTGAGTAATTGGGTTAAGAAACTTGTCCAGGGTCACACAACTAGTAAGTGTTGTGTCTCAGACTGGATTTGAACTTAAGTCCTCCTGACTTTGAGGCCGGTGCTCTGTCCACTGTGCCACACTCCTCCTAAAGAATATATTTTTTAATGACCTTTGGTATGTAAGTCCAAATTGCTTTTCAGAATGGTTATTCCCATTCATAGATCTACCAAGAGTATATCACAATGTTCTAGTTTTCTCATAGTTACTCTAATCTATTTTGTCTTCTTTAAGACTGAAACATATGAAGTAGACTACGCTGCCTACTCCAATGTAGCATTTTTTTTTTTTATGACTATTGCTAGTTCCTGGGTATCTTCTCTTAAGAGATATCTGATCACATTCCTAGGTTACTTATCGATTAAGAAATTGTTCTTTTTTATAATAAATTTGAATGAACTTCTTATGCATCTTGGAAATTAGACCTTTTCTAGATAAGGTTACTGCAAAGATTTTCCCTAGTTAATTTTTTCCCTTTTAACATAAGCTTTATTAGATTTGTTTTGCAAAAACTTATTAATTTTTGTGATTAAAATTGTCCATGTTATCTGCAGTGGTAATCCCCTATTCCCTGTTTGGGCATGAAATTTTCTTCTGTCCATAAATATTATAGGTCATTTTTTCATGTCTCTCTAATTTGTTTATGATGTGACCTTTTATATGCAGGTCATATAACAACTTAGAACTTATGTGAGTTGGTGGTCTAAATCTAATTTATTCCATACCATTGCCCAATTTTCCCAGCAGTTTTTGTCAGATGGTGATATCCCAGTGGACAGGATCTTTGTTTTTCTTGAATACTAGAGTATTAGATATATTTGCTTCTGGATATCATGTACCCAATCTGTTCTACTAACAGATTGTTCTATTTTTTTAAACAAGTATTGAATTGTTTTTAATAATTATTACTTGTAGTATAGTTTGAGATCTGGGATTATTAGGCCCCCTTCAAACTATCAAAGGATTACCTTATAGAACTAGAAAAAAAGTTATAATAAAATTCACATGGAGAAAAAAGGTCAAGAGTCCCAAGAGAAATAATAAAAAAGAAATGGGAACTAAGGCTATTTTTAAAAGCTTCATTTCTAAAGATTATTATTTGAATAGCTATGGTCAGGTAAAGAAAAATGAAGAAGTTGCAGATGCACAAGATCCTGACTTAGGCTTACCTAGAGAAGCCCTGCTGTATTGGCCACATTTGAACAATCAATATTTCTGCTGGGGTTGGGCAGAGCACCCCTCTTAAACCCCTCATGAGAAATCTGAATAGAGACAGAGAAAGACAGACAGACAGACACACACACACATATACACAGAGATAGAGACAGAGCCAAAGACACACACGACACACACACACACACACACACACACACACACACACAGAAACACACACACAGTGACACAGAGAAAGGCACACATAGAGACACAGAGAGAAAGACAGAGATAGGAAAAACCAGCAAGACAGAAAGACAGACACAGAGATAGAGAGATATACATATACACGGAGAGACAGAAAGACACAGAGAAAGAGACAGAGATAGAAAAAAAACTGAGAGAAAGCCACACACACATTCTGTAAAGAAGAAAATGGAAGGCAAAGTCACTTTTTAAAAATCTTCTGAATGTCTCTCCATATTTCAATTCATCCTTCATTGAGGAAGGAAAATAATTTTTTCTGAAGGTCTGATCATGTCATCTCTCTACTCATTCACCTCCAGTGGTTACTTATTACCTTCAGAATCATATATAAGGGTTCTCTATCTGATATTTAAGTTTCTTCATAACCTGGCCCCTTTCCTATCATCTCAGCCTTATTAAACTTTACTCCCTACCAGCCAAACTTTGACCTAGCTATGCAAGCCTAGTTGTTCTCTCAGTCTTTAAATACGAGTGTTTGATCACTTATTGAGGGAATAATTTTTTTTTTTTCCTTGAGGCTGGGGTTAAGTGACTTGCCCAGGGGTCACACAGCTAGGAAGTGTTAAGTGTCTGAGACCAGATTTGAACTCGGGTCCTCCCTGAATTCAAGGCTGGTGCTCTTTCCACTGCGCCACGTAGCTGCCCCCTAATTTTTTAGATATAGATAGACTTTTGAGATTTTTCTCAACTCTGATGTTAAATGATTCTGCAACTGTAAAGTAAAAATGATCATATCTTTTAAATCCAGGATACAAAAGGAATCATGTTCTTAGACTTCATAGGATATAGAACTATAATAGCCTGATAGGCTACCTCAATTTTACAAATGAGGAAATTAGGAAATAAAATTACCTTGTTCAAGATCACACAGACCATGAGTAGCACAGATGGGATTTGAAATCAGGACCTTTAACTTCAAATCTAATGTTTTTTTCCTCTGCACGATGTTGCCTCTTATCATTCAATCATTTTCAGTTATGTCAGGGTTTAACTGATTTACTCAGAATCACACACCTAATAAATACCTGAGGCTATATTTGAATTCAGATCTTTTTACCGGGGCCACTCTAATTATTGTACCACTATGATGCCCCCATTACTTCTGAGTAAATTAGAAACTTCAACTAAAACTTGAATCCAGAATAATCACAGATTTGTAGAACTGAATACAACTTTGCTTAGTGTCAAATTCCAAATCTGTTTTGTAAAGTAGGAAACATAAAGTCTTGAATGCAGAGGTGACATACAGATAATAATATAAATAATCATAGCGATAATAGAATAACCTGGAGTCCTCCATATTGAAATCCAGGACTCCTTCCAATACACTACACTGCCACAATCTTTGAGGCTATGGAAGCCAGTTTAAGAACAAAAATGATTTGGAGGAAAGTAAAACACCCCATCGCAACACAGGGTTGCCCTAGAAATTTAGATTGTAGCACTACTGGAAAGTTTTATCTTTGATTTCCTGTGCTTATAGATGGATAGATGTGATGCACATTTTTACCTTTGCTTTCCTTCCACAGTATCCTCTCTGAACAGCAGTGGAAAATAAGTGGTTTCTTGGCTGCTGTTCCAAGCTCCTCTTTGTTCCTCCTATGAAAAATGACAGCATGAAGATTTTTTTTTCATAAATTCTATCTTTTTTATGTTTTTGATGAATTATTCCTTAAACAACATTTTCCTTGCTGAATTATGCATCTTATTTCCTTCAGCTCTTTTCTGCCCATAAAGTTCATTGTTGGGATTTAATTATAATCATTTTATAATTACTGTATTATTATGACATTAATTGATAATACATCTCACCATTAACAGCATTATTCAGTAGAAAGCTCATCTAGTGACCAACCCACAGGACTGGGAGTCTGCCTGAAGACTATACAGCTTACTCAATGAGCTATTTTTTGTCCTCTTTCTTGTAACTAATTAGAAAAAAAGCTTTTAAATATTATGTTTCAGAATCTTTCCCTCTCAGCAATGTACAAGTTCTTCTTCCTTGTTTGGACATGAGTTTTCTGCCATTCAGAGCCTGATGCTGACGAGTTTATACTGCTCCTCTTCCTCATTTTTTTTTTTTTTTTAATGCTTAGGTTTCCATTAACATAAAGAG